>NC_058418.1:52646954-52672022 GCF_002201575.2 Neomonachus schauinslandi | reverse complement strand
CGGGCGGGCGTGTCTCGGCCCCGCCGCCCGCTCGTGTGTACAGTACGTGTGTCTGGGCGGCCGTCCGCGGGCGAGTGTGCGGCGGGGGCCGCGGGGGCCGGCTCAGTTGAGAGATTGCAGAAGCCGCTCGGCGCCCGCGCGATTGGTCCCCGCGGGGTCATGTGCCCGCCCCTCTGACGTCAATGGCGGCAACGGCGGCGGCCGCCGCGGCTTCGGCCTCTCGCAGGCGGAGTCGGCAGCCGGGCGGGGACGCGAGGGGCCGAGGCGCGGCCCGACCGGAGGGGGCGGCCCCTGGGGAGGGGGCCGCGGCAGGCGAGCCCCGGCAGCACCCGGCCCGGCCCCGCCCGGAACGTAGGGGTGGGCGGGGGCCGCGGGGGCGGGGCGCGTGACGTCACGCCCAGCCGCGCCCCCGCCGGTGCCCAGGCCGGTGTCCGGGTCGGTGCCCCGGCCGGTGCGGAGCGGTGCGGCCAGCCCGCCCCCGCCCGGCCCCCCAGCCGCCCCGGCCGGCCCGGATCGGAACGGTCAACGCCCCGGGACGTGCGGATGCGGGCGGCCGACGTGCGGCCAGGTGCAAACCCAGGGCCCGGGGGAGGGGGGGCGTGGAGGGGGTGGGCGGCAGGGCTGCGCTGGAGGGGCGGGAGGCTGGGGGGGGGGTCTGGACCGCCTGACCTCTGACACCCCCTCCACAGCTCAGGCTGTCCACCTGACTGGCTAGATGGGGCCATAGGACAGGGATGATTCCTCGAATTTAAAATGTCCTCTCAGTTATCCGGATAATGAGCCCGCACTGCCCTGTCTCAGCCTGTCGGACTCCGTCCGAGAGCCCCCTGGCCTTTTACAGATGTCTGTCGGGCCTTGGCCCTTGTGGTCCTCAAGCCGCCTGGGGAGGGGACAGATTCCACAGCCCCCCTCCTGTGCCCCTCGAGTCTGACCCCTTCTAGGAACCTAGACAACAAAGTCCCTCCCCAAAGTTACTGGGCCACTCCCCTTTTGCCTGCGCCCCAGCCTTGCCAGCTTCTTTGCCTCTCCCCTCAGACCAGCCCATTCATCCCTGCATGGGCAGGCCCAGCACAAGGCTGGGAGAGAATCATATTGGAATGAACCACAGTGTCACCTAGGAACTCCAACTCTGAAACCAAAACGTCCTCTTTCTGCCATCACGAGCGGCACCTGAAGCCACCCCGCAAATGCTCAGCTCCTCCACCAGGTCTTCTCACAGCCACACGCTTCTGCAGTTAATACCGTTTAAAGCCCCAGATTTTTGCCTTTTTTGTTAAGTGAAGGCGCCTCTGTAGTGATTACATGAGTTTGTGTGTGTTGAATTGCATGGCAGCTTGCCCACAGCATCCCTGTGGTGGGGATTGTCCCCTCCCCACTCTCTCCCAAGAACAGACAAGGTGGAGGGGCTCCTGGAAAGATCCTATCCCTGAGCCTGGCAGGAATGGGGTGTGGGAGGCCATAGGGCGGAGCATGTGCAATGTGTCAGGAGATGGGCCATTCTCTCCTCCTGGGTCCTGGGGGAGGCAGTTAGGTGAGGAAATGGGGAATTGATCAACTCTCCACAATTTGCTGGCAAATTCTGTTCTTCGAATTCTAAAGTTTACGGCCCTGAGAAGATCATCAAGCAAGAAAGGGTCAAGCCCACGCCCCCACCTCATGATATAGATGTGGATTCAGGGCATGCTTGGGACCGAAACCCCCAGGCCGCCAAGGGGTGGGGTTAAGCCTGCTGTTCCAACCTTTTATGGAGCTCTTCCTGTATGCTAAGTGCTGTGCATGCATACAACTGTTCCTTCTCACAGCACCCTTAATATAGGTGCCATCACCATCCCCTCTGGCAGACAAGGGTACAGAGAGGCTGAGGGACTCGCCAGGCTCACTTAGCTCATCAGGCTCAGAGCCTAGAGGCTAGGACAGTGTAAAGGCAATGACCATGCTGTGCTTGGGCTAGAGGAGCTGAGAGAGGACACCTGATCCATACTGTGGCGCGGGGGTACATGTCCCAACCCCAGGAGGTCTTCAGGAATTAGGTAAAGAAGGGCAGAGGTGCCCCTGGAAGGGGGAATGGCACATGCAAAGGTAAAGTCGTGGGAGACACTCGGCCTGTCCAGGAAGCTGCATGCATTTGCCAAGGCATGCAAAGTGCCCCAGGGTTGCAGGGCAGAGGCCTAAGAGGTGACCGGGGGCTGCGCAGGTAGTGCCCTGAAATGCAGGTCCAGGAACCAGACTTCCCTCTGAGAGCCACGGAAAGCCACCACATGGACCACGCATGGGAGTCGCTTGTAGATGTCACCTTCATAAGGTCACTGGCCACAGCATGACATGGACAAGGTTTGCAGAGAAGCAGCCCGGAGACAGGGAAGCAGTGGGGAGGCTGTTGAGAGTACCCAGGAGGGCGATGATGGGGGCCAGCATGGAGTCATGGAGGAGGACAGCCAGAGCAGCTGCGGTCCACCTTAGGGACATCCGTGGACCCTCCTCTCCCCATTCAGGGGGCAAACTCCAGGAGAATGAGATTTACCAGGGTGCAGAGAATCCCTGATTTCTTCCAGGAAATAGGAATATTATGATAAAAATGAGCAGCATGCCAAGTGCCAGGTACTATGCAGGGCTTTCATGTTCGTTCTTCTTCCTTCCTCCCAAGGAGCCCAGAAGGCAAGAATCATTATCATCCCCATCTTAAAGGTGAGGAAGTTAAGGCTCAGAGATGGTCAGAAAACTGTGGGAATCCAGCCAAGATGTGAACCTGTAATTCCGTTTGACCTGAAATTCCACACTGTCCCCACTCCTTCTTTGTAGTGTTTTCCTGCACACGTGCTCAGGGGAAAAGTGTTGAATTCAACTGATGTCGTCTTTAAATACTATTTCTTGGTGTTCGTTTGAAGTCAGTGACACAGAGCCCCCAAGATGCTGCAAGAAGAGATCCATGAAGGCAGAATGCAGCGGTTCCTGGCCGACAGCAGAACTAGCTCAGTGCCTACATGCAGTCAGGGCTCAACAAATAGGCAGTGATTGACCAGTTGATAGTCACACTCACCTATTCCCTGGTGCTTAGGAATGTGCAAGCAATAGCACCGGGTCTGTACATTGGGCAACATTGATACTCGGTGGGTGATGTGCAGAGCCCCTTGCCTCCCACTGTCCCAGGTTCCTGACCTAAAAATCAATGAGTCTAGGTGCCAGATTCCATCAGAAACCCTCTCCCTGCAAGCCCCCAACCTCTGTAGGAGATGCAAGCAGGTTGGGTTTCCATGGATGGATCACGCACCCGACTTGTCCTTGATGTCACCGGATCCAGACCCTCCAAAGAACAAGCCAGGCCCCTCCTGGGCCATATGGGTAGAGAGCCCACTCACTGTGGCAAAACTCAGTGCTAGGAGCTGGGGTTGCAGTGAAAGGCAATAAACTGCCCTCGTGGGCTCACATCTCGACTCCCAGGCACCTAAGTCTCCCCCTGAGCTAAGAGGGGAAAGACAGAGCTGGCTGCCCTCAAAGGAATGTGATGAAGTGGCAAAGTCCTTGGTGGGGGAGGAGAACATGGGGCTGATGGCCAGCCCTGGGAGAGGTCTCCCTCAGCACCCTCTTCCAGCACTCCTGCCCCTTCCAAGGGACATGCTTGGAGCTGGGTGGACTCCTCCTTGGTGTGGTCCCCAGTGGAGATCCCCACCAGCCTCTGCCCAGCCCCCATCTTGCCCCACCCCACCACGAAATGGTGCACAAACCCAACACCCTGTACCCTCCAAGAGGGCAGGGTTCATTCCAGTTTTGCCCATCACTGTGCCCAGTGATTTACTGGTAAATGTTTAACCATCAGCTGACTGAAAGAACCTGATTGAGAGCATTTGATTTCCCTGGTGGAAATATTCCCACCATGGCAGTTTTCAAGCTACCAAAGTGCATCACTAAACAAGGAGTTGGGAAGAGATGCATCCCATTGTAGAATATTTCTACCTACAGATACAACGTACCAGGGGTCACACCGGCAAACAACGGCTGAGGGGCCAGATTCAGCTTGTGACTGGCAAAACATAACCTACTTACCTTCTGGCCCTTTTACACAGTTGGAGACCTCTGCAATAGACATAACCTTCAGACCAGAGATACTAATAAAATGTAATAGAATAATTAGGAAGTGATGAGTTCTATTACCTTTTAAAAATATAATTGTAACTTTATATAATTCAAGCTTGTTTAGTGGCTGTTTGACAACCAACTTGAAGAATTTCTGAAAAACCAGCACCCGGCTCTCATGAGCCACCGTAGGGTCAGCTCCGGGATGCCTGTGTCTCAAGGGCCTGGCCCAGAGGAGATACGCAGTGGTCATCTGTTGAATGTCTGGAAATCAGTGCCAACATTCAAACTACTAGGCCACACTGCCCTGCCTCCTTCCTTCATTCTTTCATTCGATTCCGTTAAACACCTCGCTATTCATGCCTCCAGAGTGCCAAGGACTTTGCTACGTACAGTTCATTCTTCTTTATCTGCAGGGGATACGTTCCAAGACCCCCCAGTGGATGCCTGAAACCACAGAGCACCAAACCCTATACAGACTGTGTTTTCCTATACATAGATACCTATGATAAAGTTTAATTCATAAATTAGGCACAGTAAGAGATTAACAACAGAGACTAATAATAGAACAGTTTTAACAATATACTGTGACAAAAGTTATGTGAATGTGGCCTTTCTCTCTCAAAATACTTCACTGTACTGCACTCACCCTTCTTGTGAGGATGTGAGATGATTAAATACCTACATGATGAGATGAACGGAGGGGAATGACGTAAGCCCTGTGATGTAGCATTAGGTTACTACTGACCTTTTTTTTTTTTTTTTTTAAGATTTTATTTATTTGGGAGAGCGAGAAAGCGGCAGAGGGAGAGGGAGAGGGAGAAGCAGGCTCCCCGCCGAGCAGGAAGCCTGATGCGGGACTCGATCCCGGGACCCTGGGATCATGACCTGAGCCACCCAGGCGTCCCTACTATTGACCTTCTGACTATGTCAGAAGGAGGATCATCTGCTTCTGGACGGGTCGACCGCGGGTAACTGAAAGCTCGGGTAAGGGAGGACTTGTATACTGCAGATCCAGCTCACACAAGATTCTGCCCTCACAGAGCTCATAGTTGAGTGGGGGGACCCAGACACCCCTCCCTTCCAATCATCTCCCCCCCCCCAAAAAAAGAGTATGCCAGGAAGAAAACAAACTCCTTGCCCTTCCCTTTCTCAGCTATATGTATTTTGTTGATTTACCATAAAGCACGGTGGTAACAGAACCTCTTCCCAGGTCATAGACATTAAACGAGATCATCAGCATTGGGCTCACAGTCTGGCACAAAGTAGGCCCCTTGAATAAACAGCGGCTATCTGATGTGGCTACTGTCAGTTTAGAGGCCACGTTTCCCCGGCCCTGGTCACTGGCTTTCCGTCTAGTCCACTTGTCCGGACCTCCCCCATCTGCCCAACAAGTGGCACTCAGACACTCTCAACACAGCCTGTCTGCGGGGTTTTCAGGCTCGGCACCATGAACATCTGGGGCTGGATCGTTCTTCACCGTGGGCAGCTGTGGTGTGCGCTGTACGGTATTTAGCAGCTGCCCTGGCCTCGACCCACAGACACCAGTAGCAGCCGTAATCCGTGACAACCACGATGACTCCAGGCATTGCCACGTGTCACCTGGAAGGCTAAATCACCCCTGGTTGAGAAGCCCTGGTTTAAAGGAAGATGTTTTCCTGCCCTCTCAGCCAGTCCACGCTGCTCCCCAGGCATCCTCTGGGGGAGATTATGTTGTCCACACTCATGCCATGGCATGTTCCTCCTCAGATGCCACTTCCCGGGGGCTGGAGCAAACACAGCCGGCTTTATCAGACTGTCCAGGAACACGCGGACCCACAGGAGGGAATAAATTGCAACCTGTTTTAAGTCTTGTTTCTGGAGCCATTTTCATGGCTCAGACTACAGGCATGCCTGTAGTCAGATGCCAAGCACCAAAAGCAGGCAACAAAATTGTTCTTAAGTGGTCCCAATTTCGTACCTATCCGTGGCGCTATTTCTTTTGGGGAACTCTCGGGAAGCTCCCTCTGGAAACTCTGTCTCAAAATTGCACCGGTCAGGAGAGCACTCCCAAACCTCATTTTTAACAGGCATGAGACGCCAACATAATGGAACACACACTCCATCCCAATGGCATTTAATGTACTGATCAAATAATAAAATGTGCTATTTTCCTCCTATGAGGAGAGGAGTTGTGTTTTCATCCTGAAGTCGGTGAATATCCTCCCCCCTCTCCTGAGCTGAGGTAAAGTCAGCTCATTTTCTAGGCTCCTGGGTGGGGAGGGACGGGGGGAGAGGGTGGGAGCAGGTTTCCTCTTCAGCAGCCTGTGATACTGGGTAGCTGAATGATTACTGCACACACACACACCCCCCAAACTTCTCTGGTTTCAGAGGGCAAAGCTGGGCATCAAAAGAACATGAAGTACCATCCTCTCTCCCCCTTCCTTTCCTTGCTTTCACCAAATAATTATGTCTGAGGTTAGTAAAAAGTATTACAGAGGATCGAGTGTTTATCTGGAACTAGTATTTCTAACACACAATCAGTTGATTGATTGAGTTACCTACACACAACAGAACCTTAATAGTGGTTATCTCTGGATTGCCGGATTACAGGTCACTTTTTCCACTTCTTAAATCCATGTTGTTGAAGAATAATTTACATGAAATAAAACACACCCACTTTAAGAGAACAGGTTGATGAGTGTTGAAGAATGTATACACCCATGTAACCACCATCTCCATCAAGATAGCAACACAGAACATTCCCACAAGCCCAGGAAAGTTCTTTGTTGCTCCTTTGAGCCGACCCCAGCCACCCACTTCTGGTCCCAGGCATCCCTCATTCTGCCTTCTGTCATTATAGACAGTTTTACCCCTTCTTGAACTTCATATAAATAGAATCACAAGAGGGGCGCCTGGGTGGCTCAGTCGGTTAAGCATCTAACTCCTGGTTCTGGCTCAAGTCATGTTCTCAGGGTCCTGGGATTGAGCCCTGTGTCAGGCTCCTCGAACAACGGGGAGTCTGCTTGGGATTCTTTCTTTCTACCCCGCCCCTCGTGCTCACTGTCTCTCTTGAAAATAAATATTTTTTTAATAAATAAATAAATAGAATTGAAAGATACATGCTCCTTTTGGTCTGACCTCTTTGACTCAGCACGACAGCTTCTGAGATTCATCCACGTTGGTATGTGTATCCTGGTCTCTTTCAGAGTCCACTTACTGTATCCATCACATGTTTATAACACGGGTACCTGTTGTTTTCTTCGTTATGCTCCCCCCTCCAACATTTCTACAACAAGCATGTGTTGATTTGTTTTCATTTTTAAAAAGAAGATCAGCGCCATTTTTTGTTTTGTTTTGTTTTTTTCTTTTTTAATTCACGAGGACTTTACGAAGAGCCCAAACGCCAGGCCACTGTTGACGTGCAGAAATGGATGCCTGGCACAGCCACACAGAGGACTGAAGGCCATGGATCATGTTTTTAAAAATAAAAACCACTGTGTTTTTCAGATTAATTGCATCTCTCTCCCACACCAGCCTTTGCGGTGAGCTGCTCAAATTGACCAATTTAAATGTGACCTCACTTCTTTCCCCTCTATCCGCTCTGAGTCAGTTGCTAAGAAGCAAGAAAGGAAGTATTGGGGAGAATGTGTTACATGTGTGAAGTACCTGCCAACCCCCCAAAACTTGCCCACATCCCCCTTCACCCTGGGCCCTCCAGACAATGTTCAGATGGGCGAGGATGGTGGTATCACCCCATTTGCAGATGAGGAGGCTGAGGCAGGACCCGGGGTTTGTCTCAGACCCCACTGCAGGAGAGTGGGAAGATGCCATCCCAGGGCTCCAGGCAGGATGGCAGGGAGGTTGGTAGCACAAACTTTGGATATGGATCCCAAATGTCCACCTTACTTAGCTGAGTGATGCTAACCAAATCTCTCAACTCTCTGACCCTCACTCTTCCTCTGTGAAACAGAGATCCCACTATGATCTTCACCATTGAGCTAATGAGAGAAGGTGCGCAAAGCGCTCCAGACAAGGCTTAGGAAGAAGTTGGTGTGCTCAATCAATGGTGGGGGGAAATGGCTTCTTACTCCTGGTATATTCTTGCTTCAATCACAGCACCAAACTAGAGCTGATTCCAGCCTGCCTGGGCCAAAGGGAAAGGAGTGGACATTTTGTGTAGCCCCAGCAGAGAAGTGACAAGCCAGCGTCCAGACGTAGCTAAGATCTCGGCTGCCACAGAAACCAGAGTAGCTTCATAAAGAGTACAAACCAAGGGTGTCTCACTGAACCCCAGTGGCATAAAGGTAGGCAGTCTCAGAGAAGACCAGAAACCAGGGCCCAGGGCCTTCTTTCTGCTTTGTGTGTCTGCTTTTCTCTACACCACGCTCCCCCCCGCTCCCACCCTAGTCTTCTCTGCTATGTCACCTCAGCATGACAGAAGGTAGCCATTTGAGAGACCAGCTGGGATCAAACTAGGATCTCTTTGGCCCAGTTCCAAGGGAAGGAGTTGGTCAGCTCAGCTTGGGCGAGGTGCTCCCCACCCCTCCAGCCAGCGGCTGAGTCAAGTTCTACCAATATGGTTGCTAACAACCACTCTCTAAAGGTGAAAACGATGGTCATGCAGGTCACTGTGAGCCAGACAGCAACCCCCACCCAAGAAATGTCTTATTACAAGTAACAACCACCTGTTTTACTGTGTTCCCTAACTATATGCATTTCTTTATCTTATTAACAATCATAACAAATAACCACCATAGGGCTTACTGTGTGCCAGTCACTGGTATAAGAACTTCGCATATGACGACTCTTTAAATTAATCCTCACAAAAGTGCAATGAGGTTTATTTTGTCCATTATACAGACGACGACACTGAGGCACAGAGAGGCCAAGCACCTTGCCCAAGATCACACCTGCACGTGGCCAATCTGGTACCAGACCTGCTCTCTTACCACGTGTGTTATCTATTTTAGCCCCAACTGTGCTTTTTCTAAGTCCTCTGTTAGCCCACGTCTCTCAAAATGAGAGAAGGAAAAAAAAAAGGGTGAGGAAGGAGAAGAATGTAATATGTAACATTTTGCAAAAGCATTTAATAGTGGACAATGGAAAACACTGGCACCTGCTGGTGGCCCTCTCCCTGTTCCTTTCTGAGCTGGAGTTGGGGCGAGCAGGCGTGGTCGCATTGCCGCTGCCTCTCCGCACAGCCCTGCGACCCTTCCCTGGCCTGGGACCCCCCCCGGGGCAGGACACGCAGCTTCTTTACCTCCTACCCTGTCCCTGCACACAGCAAGGTTTGTTGTTGTTGAGAAAAACGTGTACCCCACCTCATGGTCTTCAAAACACTTCTAAAAACAGGCAAAGAGGGGCGCCTGGGTGGCTCAGTCGTTAAGCGTCTGCCTTCGGCTCAGGTCGTGATCCCAGGGTCCTGGGATCGAGCCCCGCATCGGGCTCCCTGCTCGGCGGGGAGCCTGCTTCTTCCCCTCCCACTCCCCCTGCTTGTGTTCCTGCTCTCGCTATCTCTCTCTGTCAAATAAAGAAATAAAATCTTAAAAAAAAAAAAATCTTAAAAAATAAAATAAAATAAAATAAAAACAGGCAAAGAGATCAGGTCAAATATTGTCCCTGTGAGACCTCAAGAAAAGGGGGTTTGTGGTAAGAAGGTACACGCGAGAACCCAGCCAACGAGGAGCAGCCAGGCCTTGGGAGGAACAGGCATCATGGCGGAGTCTGCACAGAGGCTCCTCTCTCCCCTTTCCATCTGCTCTCGGTGGACTCTGCTCGGTGCCTCACGGAGCACTGTCTCTGCCCGTGTGCCTGGCACCGGGCCCCCGATGGCCACCTCACCCCCGGCCCCCGGGGCTAAATGGCCACCGTCTCCCACTCCCCAATGTCGCGGTAAAGAACCTCACGAGCTGGCTAGACTTGATCCGGCCAGGCCCCCAAGTCTCAGGGTGCAGGCTCCGGGCTCAAAAAGGAGAGCGACTTGCCTAGCGTCTCCCAGAGAGAAGGTGCCAAGTCAGGATTCCGGGCTGTCGGGACCTGCGCCCGTTTCATGGGCTGCTGTAACGAAGTGCCACAAGCTGGGACAACAGAAACTTATTCGCTCCTGCTCTGGAGGCTCGAAGCCCCAAATCAAGGTGCCAGCGGGATCGGTGCCTTCTGAGGGCTCGGGAAAGGATCCACTCTCGTCCAGCTTCTGGCGGCTTGCTGGCAGTGTTGGATGTTCCTTGGCATGTAGATGCATCACCCCCATCCCTGCCTTCACGGTCAAGGCGCTCCCCCTGCGCGTGCCTGTGTCCAAAGCTCCTCTTCTTATAAGGACACAGTCATATTGGATTCGGGGCCCACCCTACTCCAGGATGACCTCATCTTCACTTAGTACATCTGCGACAACCCTGCTTCCAAATAAGGTCACAGTCTGAGGTCAGGGGGTTAGGACTTTGACATCTTTCTCAGGGACACCAGTCAGCCCCGAGCAGAGCCCAGAGCCCGCCACAGAAGGGCCACTCCGTGCTGCCCCCCAGCCAGTTCACCCCACAACGCGCCTCACTCCCCAGGCTCCGCTCAGCCCCGGAGGGCGTAGCTCTTCCTGTTTTCTCTGGAACAGGCACGGACACAAGTCTGCCCTACTGTCCTCAAGCTCACACCAGAGCATTCGGAGGGAGCAGTGGTGATTCAAGAGGAGCCACTCTGGGTGCCCTGGGCGGGGCATGACTCACCCCTGGTGAGGTACGTCGGGAGGTTTCTTCAGATGGACACAGCCCATTGTCTGTGCTTCAGCATCAGCTCTGGCTCCACGAGGCAGTTTTGGTGGCGTTAAACCTGAACAGCCCACAACAGGCTCACGAGCCTCTTTCAGCGTGGACAAAAATGACTGGCGAATCAAAGCCACCCGGCGAGAACTCAGGCCACGTGGCTTCTCAATGCTGGTGGTTGACAGGTGCCTGGGTCCCGGGCCAGTCATTCAGGCAAATGGGTTATTTCTGTATTTATTCACTTTCTATTTGGTTTGGCTGAAAATCTTAAGCAGATTCTACCTAGAGGTTAGCTGGCCAAATCTATCCTGAGGATTAGTTGCATTTCAGAAGCCCTGGATCTGGGTTCAGGGTTCAGGGTGGAAAGCTGGCCCCGCCCATTACTCCGGCTGTGACCACTGTGGAACCCTACGTGAGATCACAGGCCAGGAAGTGGCAGGGTGGGGACTGGAATCCAGGACCGTGTAAGCTGGAGTCTGCTCATTTTGTACTTTGGTTTGGTGATTCACAGTTTGGAGCCTGTACTTGGGTGTTTACCCCCTTGTAAGGGAATATGCTAAGGGGGTCATCAATGCATCCAAATCCTAGCGGTCACGATCCCCTCCATTGCCAGGGAACAGTCAGTGAGATGGAACATTTGCCTTGCTAGAGCTGAAAGAAACCACCTGAGGTCTTCTGTCCGCCCCTCCTATTTTGCAAGTGGGGGAAGCTGGGGTTCAGAGAAAGTAAGGAGCCTTACCCAAGACCACACAGGTGGCAAAACCAGGATCAGAGCTCCTGACCCCTCACCCCAGAGCTCCCTCCCACCAATCTGCTTTTCTTCTCCAGCGGCTGGTGGAGGACATAGTATTTCTCATCCTGCTGCTTGTTGTCTGAGTTTATGGTGTCAGATCCCTGGGGAGGCTCACCTTCCTCTTTGTTCCATCTGTCCAGCCCCTTGAAAGCAGGCTATGCGGTTCCTCTCTATCCCTAATGATGTATGCCTTTGCCTTCACCCTCTCCTGGGATTTCTACAGCTTTTTCCCACCTCCCTGCCTTTCCTCTGGGCCCCCCTCCTGGTAGCACATCTCTCAGCCTCAGGAAGGAGCCAATCCTGGTTCCTGCCCCCCATTTCCACTGAGCCCCTCTGGTTCTGGTTCCCACTCCCACAGCCCCCTTGTTCTGCCACCTCCCATTGCCCACGGGGTCCTTCCTGAGGGCCTAATGGATGGAGCAGGCCCAGCAAACAAGGTGAGCACACCCTCTGTGTGGCCATAGACCAGTGCAGCTGTGAAAAGTCCTAACAGTCCAGGGACTTTTTAAAACTTTTATTTTTTTTTACAAAAATAATGTATTTTCATTTGGAAAAATAATTAGATACACAGAAGTTTTAAAAAGGCAAATCAGGGCACCTGGGTGGCTCAGTCGGTTGAGCATCCAACTCTTGATTTCAGCTCAGGTCATGATCTCAGGGTCGTGAGCTCCGTGTGGGATCTGCTTCTCCCTCTCCCTCTGCCCCTCCACTGCGCTCACACTCTTTCTCTCCCTCTCTCACATAAATAAATAAAATCTTTAAAAATAAATAAATAAATAATAAAGCAAATCATAATGAATGTTAATTAAATATCCACTATATTCTAAACACAGTACGCATGTTAGTTCATTTAATCCTCAAATGAGAAATTCCACAGGGCAAATGACACGGTTTCTTCAGCAAATAAACGGCAAAGAAAAAACATGAGAGAAGGGATAGTATTTAGATTTAAAAAGACTCAAAAGTGTTCTGAACTATAGGAAGACATGTGACAAAGCACAGCAACAGGTCAGCCGCTGAGTCTGGGGGATTACGCTGAGGAGCCCACAGTAAAACTTAACACCTTTCCTGGATGTTGGAACATTGTCTTAATAAAATCCTGGCGAAAAGGATATATCAGCCAAATGTAATGTGCGGATCTTACAGATCCTGATTCGAGCAAATCAAATTAAAAAGGCATTTATGGGACAACCAAAGATGATTAATCACTGATTAGGTATTAGATGATCTCAAGAAATTGTTTTAAAAAAAATTTTACACACGATCATGGTATTGTGGTGATTCTTTTTTAGAGAGCCTGGGACTCGCTTTAAAATAGCCACCAGGAAGAAGTACAGATGAAACACAATTGGGAATTATATTGAAGCTGGTTAGTAGAGGTCCATTGGATGATTCCTTCTTCTTTTGTGAGGGTTTGAAAATGCCCATAAGAAAAAATTAAAAAAAAAAAGAAGCCACTCTATAGGGGGGTACTGTTATTTTGCAGTTAAGAAAACTGAACTGAGGTTTAGAGATATCAGGTTACTTGCCTGAGATCACCCCTCTAGTAAATCCCTTAATAGGGATTAAAGAATATTTCCTACCTGACACACCATCTCCCATTCTCCACACCCTGGTGAATATCCATCTAAAACTTCTCTGCATATAAAAGGATTTTGCATACCTTAAAATATATATATGCTGCATGAGTCCATCCTTGCATAACACAAATTACGTTAGTGTGTCCTTAAGCAGGTATTTCTGATGTAGAACTATGGAAAAGGGGCTAAGCCATATAGAGCACCTCCTGAGCTGAGCACTCTCCCCTGGGCCACACAGAGGACACTCACTGGCCCTCCAGCATCATTATCAGGGCATAGTACTATCCCGATTTTCACAGAGAGGGAAACAAAACTCAGCGAGGAGAAGTGGATCATCCAAGGTCACAGAGCTAATAACTAATAAGAAATTCAGGCACGTATTTGATGGTGTGACTTGAGTAAGGTCTGCCTGCCCCTCTCACCTGGAACCCCAGGAGGGCAGCTATCCTGTCTGCTTCCCTCACCACCTCACCTGACAGGAGAAAAAAGATTCGCCAAATGGATAAAGGAACTCACAGAGGCAGACGGCTCTCCGCTAATGAGCTAGACACCCTTTTTAAGAAAAATTGTGGTAAAATACACATAACCTAAATTTTGCATCTTACCCATTTTTAAGTGTACAGCTCTGTTAACGTTAAGTACATTCACAAAGTTGTATAACCACCACCATCATCCATCCCCAGAACTTTCTCATCTTCTCAAACCGAAACTCCGTCCCCATGAAACATGAACCCTGCACCCCGCCCCCAGCCCCTACAACCACCATCCGACTGCTCTGGAGCCTCGTGTAAATGGACTCATATGGTATTTGTCCTTTAGTGACTAGCTTATTTCACTTCACAGAATGTCTTCAAGATTCATCCAGTTGTAACATATGTCAGAATTCCCTCTCTTTCTGAGGTGAATGAAGAATATTCCCTCGTATGTATATACCACATTTGATTTATCCATGTGTCCATCAGTGGACATTTGGGTTGTTCCCACCTTTTGACTATGGTGTCCAGTGCTGCTATGGACAAAGGTGTGCACACATCTCTTTGAAGCCTGTTTATTTATTTATTTTTTGGTATGGGTAGACGTCCAGGGGTAGGATTGCTGGATCATATGGCAATTCTTTTTCTCGAGGCACCCCTCTGAATCCATTTTAATGCTGCATTTTTCACCTAATCACAAGCCTTTCTGTGTTGCCATGGTTTTGTGACTTTGGTGGCCAGTCGTGGGTCCCAGTGAGGTGGACCTCCTCCTGTATCCTCCTCTCTGTCTCTGCCTCGTCCGCCCTCGCTCTCGTGACTCAGCTTCAGGGACTCAGACTAGCTTAGGGCGCCCAACAGCAACTGGGATTTCCCTTTGCGCCCCCCTCTTAATTTATGTTAGGTGATCCTTTGGGTCACCACCTGGGAAAGTTCCTGCTCACTCCTCACTCAGAAGCGGGTAAAGGCTGCGGTCTCATTCTCTGCTCTCTCCCTCCTTCGTCTACTGCTAAGTCTATCAGTAAGTTTGCATGATCAAATATTATTGAAGTAATTAAGTAATTACCTCCTCTCTTGAGGGCTGTTTCCAACTTTTCAATATTATTAACAAAGCAATGACAAAGAGAGGATTTTTTTTTTTTAATGCTGTTGAACCAGTTCCTTAAGATTTATTTCTGGAGGCGGGGGGCGGATAACGCATCACCGGATTTGGGATTGGGAAGAGGAAATGAAAGAAAATGGCAGACTGGGTGCCAGTCACTGAGCAAGGGAGCCAGAAGGAAGTGTACGTTGGTGAGGGAGACCGGTGTTGGCTTGCTACTTTCCCACCCTGTGAGGAGAAACTTCTCCCCACGTTCGATTGTCCCTGTAGTGGGTTGAATGTGTCCAGAAGATGTGTCTACCCAGAATCTGTAAATGTGACCTTATTTGGGAAAAAGGTTTTGGTAAATATAATTAACCTCCGGATCTCAAGATGAGATCATCCTGGATTAGAGTGGGCCCTAAATCTAATGACAGTCCTTAGAAGAGAAGAGGAGGGGAAACAGACACAGACAGAGCAGAAGGTAAAGACAGAGGCAGAGAATGGAGGGATGCATCTCCAGGCCAAGGAACGCCATGAATTGCTGACAGCCACAGAAGCTAGGAGAGAGGCACGGGATAGGTTCTCTCTTGGAGCCTCAGAAGGAGCCAACACCTCAACTGCTCACTTCTGGCCACCTGAACTGCAAGAGAATACATGTCTGTTATTTCAAGGCCCCGTGTTTGGGGTAATGTGTTATGGCAGACACAGGAGACTAACATAGCGCCCGTCTCTGCAGTCCCTTCCAGAAGGACGCAGCCACCGTTCAGCCTGCAGCTGGGCTCATCCTTGGGGCAGGCGCAGGTGTCTGGGTGCTTGCCCTGTCAGAGGGAAATCCCCAGGTATGCAGTGAGTGTTGATGTCGGGGAACTGGATGTGGGGCTCAGCCCACCGGGGATACCAGAGTGTGAAATGGGGTAAGCACAGCGACCAGCAGTCCATCTGGGAAAACAAAATGACACTCTTTTCAAACATCACACACACACATAAATTCCATGGGGACGGAGGCTGGGACTTGAGAAACAAAACTCCGAATGAATTAGTAGAAAATATAACTTTGACCTTGGTGTGGGGAAGGATTTCCTAAACAAGATAAACCTTGGCGCTTGAAGTGTTTTACTGCATTAAAATTAAAACCCTCTGTACGTCAAAGGATAAACAAGTGTAAAGACAAGCTGAAGACCAGCAGAAAAGTCTTGCAGAGCAGGCTGGGACCTAGGATTTACAAAGAACTCCTACAGATCGACACGAGAGGTAACTCTTAAGTCCAACTGTAAAACGGGCAAAGGTATGAATAGGGGATTCACCAGGGCCCAAGCAATAACCTATGAAAAGATGTTTGGTTTCATTAAAAATCGGAGGGGGGAGCACAGATTAAATGGCGGTCACGTGCCATTGCTCTTCCACCAGATTGGCAGAGAATGGAACAGTCCGACAACGTCAGCAGCCATGAGGACGGTGGGGAAGCAGGAAGGCCTATCGGCCAATGTGCATCAATGCAGCCATCGTGGAGGGCAAAGGCCTCACTTGGTGTCCCGGGCGCACTGGGCCCCCCTCCTACCCAAACTCGGACGTTGAAGCCCTAATCCCCAGTGCCTCTGAATGTGACTCTCCTTGGAGATAGTTCTCTAAAAAGGTAATTAAGGTAAGACAAGGTCATATGAGTGGGCTCTACGCCAACACGACCGGTGTCCTTCTGAAAAGGGGAACACTGGGCCACAGAGACAGAAAAGCACAGGGAGGGGCGCCTGGGTGGCTCAGTCGGTTGAGCGACTGCCTTCGGCTCAGGTCGTGATCCTGGAGTCCCGGGATCGAGTCCTGCATCGGGCTCCCTGCTCGGTGGGGAGTCTGCTTCTCACTCCGACCCTCCCCCTCTCATGTACTCTCTCTCTCTCATTCTCGCTCTCTCAAATAAATAAATCTTTAAAAAAAAAAAAAGAAAGAAAAGCACAGGGAGAGAGCAATGGGAAGACTCGGGGGAGAAAGGCTTTTGCAAGCCCAGGGACACCCGGGGCCACCAGGGGCTGGGAGCAAGGCCAGGAACAGGTTCTCCTCTCCTGACCTTCAGCAGGAACCCAGGCTGACAACACCTTTACTCTGCCTCCAGCACTGTGGGAGAATAAATCTCTGTTGTTTAAGCCACTCAGCCTGTAACACTTTATCATGGTAGCCCCAGAAAACCAATACAGCCATCAACCAAAGAGCGGCTCCTTAACTGTGGTTCATCCATCCAGAGGAGTGCTCGCTGAGCGGGTAAGCAGTCGAGAAAAACAAGCTGCAGAGTGACGCGGACAGCATGATACCATTTCCGTACATGTGGACACACGAAGACGCTAGGTCTAGTTTTTGCAAGCATAAATGAATAGCAGTAGTCTCAAAGCACGCATGGGAAGAGACATACAGGAGAGTGGTGATATATCCCTGGAAAGAGAAGAGAAAACCTGGATGCAAAATAGTCCCTGATCTCAGGGCCTTCAGCTCCAACCTAGAATGTGATGCTTCTTAAAAAGGATTGAAGGAAATAAGGTAAAATTCATGCATTCAACAAACACCGCCCACTAGGTGAGGGGCAGGGGTGGGCCCATGCAAAGCTGTATACAAGAGTCTGGGTACATGCTCCTTAATGCATGACCCCTCTCTGGGCACATGTCACCCCTTCTCCCAGGAGACGTCACAAGTTTTCTCTGTATACAAGGTGAGTTTCAGAAAGCAGCATTTCTGAGCGTGCACACACACACACACACGCACATGCACACAGACTCCAGAAAGAGCAACACGACATAGCAATTTTCTCTCCCTATTTTTTTTTTCATAAAGAAAGAGAAAAATTCAGATACACCTTTCACATCACGGCAACAGGAAAGAAAAGAACAAATATATGCCGAGAAAGAAGCTGCCAGCAAGACAAAATGAACCCAGTTTCCAGCAACAAAGGCATGCAAATCCCAGAGCCTGTAAACCTATGAAGGCGCAGAGGAGATGCAAAGAGTACACAGATTTATGGAAAATGTTGAATCTCAGGAGTGGCCAGAATCCCACATCCCACCCCTTCCCCCGCCTGCTCCTGTCAGAGAGACCTTGAGGGGTCTGAAAGCAGGCTCTGAATCACCCACGAATTCACTGTGTGCCCACTTAGTGAGTGCCTCCTGGGCGCCAGCCCGCCCTGGGCTCCGGGGAGCTCGCGGTGGAGGTCGCCGGCTGTGCTGTGAGGGAGGGTGAGGGTCCTCTAGCCACGTGGATCAGGAGGGGCCCAGAGTCCAGCCTCGAATCCCGTCAGCTGGTTTCCTACTCACAGCATGTCTCGGCGGGCACGGGGCTCCTCTGACTTTTACTAGGCTCCCGACGTGGCCCGGTCTGCCTGGGACATGCATCCGGCATCTCAGGGAATCAGGGGTCATGGTCACCCTACCTCTTCCAGATGAGGAAACAGGATCAGAGGGGGGAAGTTACCAGACCAAGGCCAAGTGGCTGAGCCAGGGTGGGAAGCTGGGCCCGTGGGCATCCACGGCAGAGGGGTGGTGGGACAGAGAAGTCAAAAGCACCCAGATCAGAGCAACTTTGAGGAAGCCCACACCTGTGTTCTTTTAGGTAAGAGTAGTTAGTCCTTGGGGCTGGGTCAGGGCTGGTGAGTTAGGCAGGCCCAGCTACCACCTGCGTCAGGACCAGGCCGACAGTCTCCTTGGAAAAGCAATTTGGCAGCTTGCAGTTAACACTGCAAAATTGTTCATACCCTTTGACTGAATAATATTATGCTTGGAAAACTATTCTAAGGAAATTATCCTTTAAAAAAAAAATTAAAAAGCTATTGGAAAGAAAATGTTCTCTGCAGAATTATCTGGAAGAGAAAATAAACCTGAAGAGTCCACACAGGGCAATGGCTTCGTACATCATGACCCATCTGGCCAGGGACATTGTCACAGAGCCACAAAAATGTAACTGATGACTAGGTAGCAACACGGAAAGCTCTTAGGATGTGAGGTAGTAGCATATGGGACAGAATAAAAATCATGAGTGTCTTGTGCCTGCAACCTTGCAAAATGCTCCCGATAAAGGACCAGGTTGGAAAGGAATGTGCAAAGTGGTGGGTATGGTGGAGATAAAGGAAGAATTTTTTTTTTAAGATTTATTTATTTGAGGGGCGCCTGGGTGGCTCAGTCGTTAAGCGTCTGCCTTCGGCTCAGGTCATGATCCCAGGGTCCTGGGATCAAGCCCCGCATCGGGCTCCCTGCTCAAGGGGAAGCCTGCTTCTCCCTCTCCCACTCCCCCTGCTTGTGTTCCCTCTCTCGCTGTCTCTCTCTCTGTCAAATAAATAAATAAAATCTTAAAAAAAGAGAGATTTATTTGAGAGAGAGAGCACGAGTGGGGGGAGAGGCAGAGGGAGAGAATTTCCAGCAGATCTCCCTGCTGAGCTCGGAGCCCGAGGCGGGACTCAATCTCACGGCCCTAAGATCACGACCTGAGCCGAAACCAAGAGTCAGATGCTTAACCGCTTAACCGACCGTGCCACACAGACACCTCAGAGAAGATTATTTTTTTAATTATTGTTTTTAATCCCCTTATATTGTCTTTTACAAATCAAGGAGGGGAAGCTAGGAATTTTCTGCACAGATAGGCTCATGCACGTTGTCAAAGACATCACTTGCCAAGATGGTTTTTGCAGCACTGGTGGAAATGGTAGATGATTGCAAGCAACCTGAATATCCATCAAGAGGGGAATGCTTCAATAAAACGGGTACATCCATACAAGGAGGACCACATAGCTGTTAAAAAAAATAAGGCAGCTGTATGGCTATGGGATGCTTACTACGACACATTAAGAAAGGCCAAGTACAGAAGGGTGTAGAGAACACTGTGTGTGAGAAAATGACACACACACATACATATATACCTATATTCCCACGCAGGCAAAGACTAGCTCTGGAAGGACACACTGGAACTCTGTGCAAGACAAAGACGGGAAGGCAGTCACCTCCACTCTGCGCATTTGGTACATATAGGGAGTTAAATGGTGACTCCAAAAGGATATGTTCACGTCCTCATCCCCGACCTTATTTGGAAAAAGAGTCTCTGCAGATGTGATTAAGTTAAGAATCTCCAGATGAGGTCATCCTGGATTACCTGGGTTGGCCCTAAATCAATAACGAGTGTCTTTACAAAAGAAACACAGAGGAGACACACAGAGAACAGGGGAGGCCCTGGGAGGATGGAGGCAGAGATGGGAGGGATGCTGTCACAAGCCAAGGACTGCCTGGAGGCACCGGAAGCTGGAAGAGATGAGGAAGGATCCTCTCCCAGAGCCTTCAGAGGGAGCCTGGCCCTGCCCACACCTTGATTTCACACTCTTGCCTTCAGAACCATAAGAGAATAAGTTTCTGTTGTATGAAGCCCGCCAGCTTATGCTAATTTGTTATGGTAACCCTGGCAAACAGGCTGGCCTGCTTGGTGAATGACCTGCTGGGTGGGTCAGGATGGGGATTACCTTGGAGGTGCTGACTGGGAGGGAGGTGGGGGTTTGGGGTCAAGTTCTGCATCTTGATCTCTGTGGTAGTTTCTCAGAGTCAACATGTATAAAAAGTCATGGAGCTGTACACTTAAGATTTGTTCATTTTATGGGATAGAAGATACACCTAACTTTTTTTTTTTTTTAAAGATTTTATTTATTTATTTGACAGAGAGAGAGACAGCGAGAGCAGGAACACAAGCAGGGGGAGTGGGAGAGGGAGAAGCAGGCTTCCCGCCGAGCAGGGAGCCCAATGTGGGACTCGATCCCAGGACCCTGGGATCATGACCTGAGCCGAAGGCAGACACTTAACAACTGAGCCACCCAGGCGCCCTACACCTAACTTTTTTAAAAAATTAAAACATAAAGGTTAAAACGTAATGATGGGTCAGGAGATCCCCTACAAAGAGCCAGACACTTCATTTTAAAGTGCTTTCATGTGGAGTGACAAAAAGAAAAAAAAAAAAAAAAGTTTTGTATTCAGCACAAAAAGTAGGTACACCGGGATTCCCAGGAACCTTCCAGCAGCAGATGCGATTTTGGCAATGACACGCACGCCTTCTTCCAGCAGGTCATTCACCAAGCGCTGGTGGCTGGCCAGCCCACCTGCCTGTCTGCCAGGGACCTGTGTGGTCCATGTCTGCCAGGGGCACCTGGCCCCCGGCCTTGACCTTGATTTGCTTTCAGCCTCCCATCCCCCTGGGAGGCAGAACCTCTGAGGGCTGAGCCAGTTAGACACTGGCCATAGCCCTGCCTTCCAGGAGCTCCCAGCCTGGTGGGCAGAAAGCGGGTGCCTACTTGGTCATTTACACGTATGCTGGGCTGGAATGGGTGGACGTCTGGGTGCTGCAGGGAGGTCAGAGTTCAGGTGCTCATTCTATAGGATGTGGAAGCACTGTGCCCGGCAGGGAGGGAGGGGCTGGGGAAGGATTTTCTCAGGCAAAGGGAACTGCGTGTGCAAAGGCACAGGGCGTGGACAAAAAGATACAGAACATCCAGGGAGCTGCTCCCTGTGGCTGGGAGGGTGGGCTGGTGGCCGCTGAGGAACGTGCCCATAATCCTGGAGACCCAGGGGTGCTGGGGCAGGTCACTGATGTCTAGGGGCGGCTTTCCTCCTCTGGAAGGCAACGCTAGCCTGCTCGGACCTCTTGCAGGTTTGAGGAGGCACAAAAGAGGTTAACAGGAATATCGTGTGGATCACAACCCACTCCTAAAAGATGGCTTTTGGGAGGTGGGTGGGGCGAACGGGGTAACTGGGTGATGGGCTTTAAGGAGGGCACGTGATGGAATGAGCACTGGGTGCTGTATGCAACCGATGATCACTAAATTCGACCTCTGAAACTAATAATACAGTATATGTTAACTAAATTGAATTTAAATAAAGAATTTTATTTTATTTATTTATTTTTTTTAAATATTTTATTTATTTATTTGACAGAGAGAGACAGAGAGAGAGCACAAGCAGGGGGAGAGGGAGAAGCAGACTCCCTACCGAGCAGGGAGCCCGATGCGGGGCTCGATCCCAGGACCCTGGGATCATGACCTGAGCCGAAGGCAGCCGCTTAACGACTGAGCCACCCAGGCACCCCTTAAATAAAGAATTTTAAAAAATAAAATAAAAGATGGTTTTCACTGTTGCTGTCCTTGTGAACTCGTACTCTAGATCTCATTCAGATCATTTGATCCAGAAAACAGTTCATATGTTCATCTACTCATTCAACATGTATTTATTGAGTACCTCCTGTGTGCCAGGCCCTGCCGTAGGTGCTGTGGACGGAGACACGTGGTGAAGAAGACACATACATGAAATCTAAAGTATTTTAGGTGCTGTTAAAAGCTAAGGAGAAAAATAAAGTGGGGATGGAGGATAGGGAGTGGGGATGGCTTGATTTTAGGTAGGATGGACCCTTTAATTTTGTTCTGGAATGCATCTCACTCTCCAGGTACATAATAGGTGCTCCAAAAAATTTTGTTGTGTTTGTTGGATGAATCCTAAAATAAAAAAGGCACAAGAGACCTTGACTGATCATCTGCTCCCAAACTCTCAGTTTGCGGATGAGGAAGCTGAGGCACAGAGAGGCTAAATCATCAGCCCTTGTCACCACAGCTGTGGAGTGACCCAGCAAGGAAGATGCCCGTCTGCTGTGTGACCCTGGGGCTCCACCCCCGACATTCCCTGCTCGTCATCCATCACAACCAATACAGGGCAAGCCCTCATCCACTCGTGGCTGGAAGCTCACCGAATCCCGTGCAGCCGACTCTGCTCTGGGTGAGGGGGACACAGGGCTGGCTTGGTGTTGGCAGGAGACAGGGAGCCTTGCCTGCCTCCCAGTCCGGCTGGCGACAGCAGCCTTCTCAGCAACTTTGGGGACCATTGAAGATGCTCCGGCCTGCTCCTCGGCTCCCTGGCGTGCGTTTGCAGTGTCTTGGCTAACAGTGAGCATCCACACGTGGTCAGCAACGGGCCACAGGCCCGGGCCTGTGCGGGGGGCCAGGGGAAGGGCTCGGGAGTGAGGAAGGCATGGGCCCCACCCTCCAGGCACTGCTGTCGGGGAGGATGGGCTGGGAGCAGGGGCGGGGAGCAGGGGTGGGGGTGCAGCCGCTCGGCAGGTGGGCCGTGCAGGGTGGCTGAGCTGGAGATGGCGGGGACGGAGAGGGAAGCCTGGCAGGAAGGAGCATGGCTGCGTTCCGGAGCAGGGACCATGTGTGTGGGGTGGGCAGGTGCCACCATATACCCCAGGGCCATCAGGGGGCTGGCGGGGCCCCGTCCTTGTGTCTGTGCTGGAGAGTCACCGGGTGTGTTGGGCAGGGCAGCAAGGGAGAATGAAGGGAAGGTGCCTCTCTAGGGGATTTGAAATTCCAGATTCGCATCCCAGTTCCCTGTGCCACCTTGGGTCTGTCACCTGACCTCTCTGAACCTCAGTCTCGTCCTCTGACACAGGACTCAGAACACTTCCTGGGCTGTTGGGAGGATCCAGTGAGCAGAGCACAGAGGAAGAAGCCACCACTAGGATCAGGTCTCGGACAAGAATTTACTGCGTGTCTCCTGTATGCCAGGCACTGAGGCTGACCTGGGGTTCACAGGGGAAGGGCAACGGCTCCGGGCTTCCTGGGGGCTGACGGGCAAAGTGTAGCATGTGGGGCTGTGGAGGCCGAGAGGGGCGTTCACCCCAGCCTGGCAGGGTGGGCTCCCTGGAGGGATGACACATATGAGAAGAGCTGCAGAAAGCGCAGTCCCTCCATGGGAAGGCGAGGGAGGGACAGCATGACCAGACCTGCTGGGGGTGGGGGAGGGGCAAGGCCTGACCCACCAACTGTTGCTTTCCTGGGGGCAGGATTGCCCTTACCAGGGCTGGAAATTCGTCCTGATAACAGGTGTGTGGGAGCCACGACGGCTCACCCGCGTTCATGGAGGTGAAACCCTACCTGACGTTATCTGCATCCAGAATCTAACTTCATTTTACATATAAATGCAAATTTGCCTTCCCTGACCAGTTATCACAGACACTGAATTTTCTAGGAGCGCAACCACCATGTCAGTGGAGGGGAAGGCTGTTCTTTGTTTCTTTTGGACATTAACCAAGAGCTGGCCACCATTTCTAAAAATCACATCACCAATGGCCTCACCCACGGGCACACCTGTGACCTGGGGCTCCTGGATCGGGCCAAGCTTCTGATTCCTTCTATCTTTGAGAGGGTCCAGCATCCTCCCATATGATTTTAAGACAAATTATCTCCCTTTTAGTCCTTCTCCTTTATATTATAATTAGGGCATTATATTGCTGGTTTGGAAGTCACACGTACAGGTGAATTCTATACCCATGAATTCAAGTTCAGAATAGAAAGTCACATTACAAAATACTCGTTTTATAAAAGCAGCAGCAGGTCTGAATACATTCCAGCCCCTGAGATAGGAGTTGGGGAAATGGTTTCGTGCCCGTGAGCCAGGGCTGAAAGGACGGGGCAGCCAGCCCTCACGGCCCCCACCAAGAAGCACGCAGACCTCGGGAAGGATTCAGTGATGTGGGTGACCAGGAGAGGGGGGTCTGAACATCGCACTGCCCCCTCCGAAACAGTGCCCTCAGGTGGAAACAGAAAAGGCACCTTGGCCCGAGGTGGACCCATCTGTGTTCTCATGTGTGACTCTCGTGTGAGGACACAGCCCTGAGACCAGCTGGGTGCACACAGCTGCCCCAATTCAGCTCAGAAAGGTAGAGGCTCTTTATGGTGGATAAGACTTTGAGACGGAATCCACCTAACACACAGTCTGTCAGGAGTGTGACTGACTACCGTTAGCCACTGAATGAGGGCAGGAAGCGCCAAGTGAAATTCACTTCCAGATCAATTGTCAGGTTACTCGGATTGAGTGCATGTTCTTGTACTCACCCAAAGAGAGGGAGAGAGATGTCCTTTATATTAACAAAGAGTGTCATTTCCTCGGGGAGAAAAGTGCACATATTTAAAAACTATCAAGAGGAGTGTCATATTTCCGACTTGCCTGGGACCCCGGTGGTTGTGCCCTGTCACTTAGAGGGATGAGGCTGGAGGGCCAGCCATTGACCAGACGACCAAAGGGCTCGTAAGTCACGTCAAAGAGCTGCAACTTAATCCCAAATTTAATGGGAAGCCATTGGCGGATGTTGAGCAGGAAGCTATGTGATCAAATTTGCATTTTAGAGAAGTCATTCTGGCTACAGGGTGGACAGTGGATGGGAGGGGCTGAGACTAGATGCGGGGAGGTCATTTGGGAGCCTGGGGTTTCGGGCACCGGGAGAGGATGGTGGCCCAGATTGTGCAGGAGCAAGAAATGACAGTAGGGGCCATGGGGGGGGGGGGGGG
>NC_058418.1:52500069-52646854 GCF_002201575.2 Neomonachus schauinslandi | reverse complement strand
TGGGGGGGGGGGAAGGGGGGTGGGGGGGGGGGGGGGGGGGGGGGGGACAGAGGTGGCCTGTCTTGTCCTGGGGGGGAGGGGTGGGCAGAGGACAGTGGCCTGGATTAACAAATGGGCATCGAGGAGAGTGGTCATGTGCAAGCCTTCTGCAGCCCATGCCCCGTGCAGGCACCGCCCACACGATCCTCCAGCACAGGCGGGTCCACTGGGTCACCATGTATACAGACAAGGAAATGGGGACTCAGAGAACTTAAGCCTTTGCTGTGGGCACAGGGGTGACCCCCGTGGTCACAGTGCACCTGCCTCTCAGAGATTCTAGAGCTCTTTCAGAGGCCTTGTGGACGGGTCCCATGATTGGATTTGTGCCAAGGAAGAACGCTTGTCTGCATGGACTGCCCAGGGTCTGCCTGGCCACGCACAGGAACAAAGAACTGAGTTTCTTCTGTTGGGCCTGAAGCCCCGAACTCAAACGTGCTCCAGCTGCAAAGGCAGGAAGGCAGCCCTGCAGAGTTGCCTCCCCGATAAGACTGTTCTCAGGGAAGCAGCTGAAGGGCCTGGGTACAGCCATGAACCTCCTGAGTGGACACAGCTGCCCCAAGCAGGGGTGGACCAGACCCACCTGCAACCTCCCAAGGTCAGGGGTCGTCCTAATCAGGGCTCCTGAGCATGCAGGACACCCCTCCCTTCGTGCCTCCAGCATCAGGCGCAGGAATCATGCAGCCCTGTCCAGAGTCCGGAGGTCACCCTGTAGAGACCTGGCTGGGAGGGGAGAGGATGGAACCAGCGACCTGGCTCTTCCCCCGGACACCAGCCCTAGTCGGGACGCCGAGCCTCCGCGGCCCCGCGGCACCAGCCCCCGGCCGCGTGGGTTGGGGCGCCCTCTGCTGGGCGCTTTCACTGTTTGCCGGGTACCGCCGGGACCCGCCTCCGGAATTGGATCTTTAGGTGTTTGTGGCAGGGAGGGCGGGGGCGGGCAGGGAAGAGGGTCTCCTTTCTCTTCGCGTGGGGAGGGGGAGACAGTCCCAGGGAGAAGGTGGCCGGTCCCTCAGCGAAGAGAAAGAAGGCACGGGGCAGATAAGCCTGTGGTTTCCATGTCGGTGCCTGTGCCCCCGTCAATAAGGGCCCGCCCTGCCGGGACCCTCACTCGGTCCCTCCCACACGCTGGCTTTTATGGCCTCTCTTAGGATTCACAGTAGCCCGCGGTGATTACAGCATTGCAATTATTTTAATGGATATAACTGCTACTACTACCTATTTTATTGGATATTATTTACTACATATTGGAGTCACAGTAGCCCATGATAATAATAGTATTAAAATTATTTTAATGGATGTAACTATTACTCCAACTTATTTATTGGATATTACTTGGATGGGTAGAATTACTACTCCTACTTATTATGGGTATTTTATTCAATATTATTTGTTAGATATCAGATATTATTTATTGGCTATTGGATTCATAGAAGGCCATGATAATCATTGTAAAAAGGTTATTTTAATGACTAGAACTACTCCTCCTAGTTATTGGATATTTGATAATTTTTGAATGAATAGAACTACTAGGGCTAATAGCTATCACTCACTGATTGAGTAGCCGTGATGTGCCCCATGCTTCATTACCTAGCTCAAGCCTCATTTCTGTCATCAAGCCCATTTTCCAGGTAAGAAAGCTGAAGTTCCCAACGACCAAGTGCCACACCCAAAGCCACACAGCTCCGCAGGTGCAGACCCTCATCAAACCCCGGGCTGGACCCCGGGGTCAGTACTCTCTCCTTTGCCTGGCTGGCCCCCTCAGCTGTGGCCATAGTACCGGCCCCCCTAGGACGCGGAGGACCCCTCATTCACCCCGGAGGTGGGGGGCTCCCGTGCTGGGAAAGCTGCTTACCTTCTGCCATCCCCTGGAGCAGTTCTGTCTGGTAGCAACTGAGGCAGGGTTGGTGCAAAAGACATAGGGCCTGGTACCTGTGCACCCCGAGTTCCTGCAGGGCTCTCAGCACTGCCGAGTGGAAGGTCAGGGCTCCCCAAGCATCCTGGAACCCGTCCCTCCCGAGAATGACATGACTGCATGGAAGTGAAAAAGGCATTGGGCCCATCTGTCTCCGTGACCAGGAATGTTGAGTAAAGAAAAGTCCTTCCTTGGCTGGGGAGGGACAGCCTCTTCTAACAACATCCTTTCAAAGCTCTATGGGGTGAGTCCCAGGCAGGCAGCGCTTCATGAAATCAAGGAGGTCCAGAGGAGCCCTGGCTTTTCTCTCTGGGGATGCACCAAGGCGGACATGGGGAGGTTGGGGCGGGGGGGAAGATGCACAATTATTCCTTACTGAACACCTTCCACCCCACTTGCCAGGCTCTGTGTTGACTGTTTTCCATTTGCCATCTCACCAGCTCTGTATGAGGTCGGCACTCGTTCACCCATGGGGAGACTGAGGCATGGAAATACTAATTTCCATGGGTCTATATATAATACTAATTGCCCAGGGTCACACAGCTGGGGAGTGACAGGTGAAGGATTCGAACTCAGACCTTTCCCCGTTCCAAAGACATCCATGCTTTTCCCATTAAAGGGACATTTGTATTTGGCCTATGGCCCACTTTGACTTCCAGATCTTCTTCTTGTCCATGTTTACAGGGGCCTTCCTATCCCATCTGGCAGCAGTGTGTGCTGTTTAAGTGCACAGGCTCAGTGATCAGCTTGTCTGGGATTTAATCCTGGGCCTGCCACTCGCCAGCACTGGGTAAATGACATCACCACTCTATGCCTCGGTTTCCCCATCTGTAAAATAGGGATAATGGTAATAATACCTCCCTCCAAGGGATCATGTGAAGAGTAAAGGAATTAATATTTATAAATATGAAATTCTTAGAGCCTGGTACAAGATAAATGCTCAACACGTGGGCTTTTATTCATTCATGCCGTAGCTCTCAGCCCGGGTTGCAAATCAACCCGGGAGCTTTAGAAAAATGCCAACGTGCGGGTCCCACGCCAGAGGTTCTGATTTAACTGGTCTCAGGCGGCGGAGCTCCCCGGGTGATTCCAGTGCTCAGGCAAAAGCAAGATGTACCTGGCCAGAGTTTCCACAGCAGGGGTGGTGTCCTGGGCACCAGGGACAGTGGGTGGCACCCAGCAGGTGTCAGGAAATGCTGGAGGGCTGCTCAGACGCCCTTTGGGTCTATGTCACTCTTAATTCAGCATCAAGATCCCGATGAGTTTGGATCTCACCTCCCATCAGGTAGGAGGGAGGTCACCCACTCACGTCGAGGTCATTGGCCTGAAATATGAAGACAAGCTTTGTGCCATCCTGAAAGTGCCTAATGCAAACATGAAGTCATCCCAGCCCTGCCTCTGCCAAGGGCTGTGGGAGATCCGCCCAGGACTGAGCCAAGTTCCTGAGAATTCCCAAGAAGGGACGCACCCTGCTTCCTTCTAAGTCCCATGCTGCTGGCCCCTGGCTTCTCTGGGGTGTGCCAGGGAGGAGAAATTCAGGTCCTTCAAGGATGTGGGGGCAGGCGGAGGCCTCTGAGCTCCGGCCTGTGGCTCTGGTCTGGGCCCCTCCCTTCCACGGCACTCAAATCCCTCTCCCACAAAGGATGACACATACTGGTTCCTTATTCCCTTTTACAGATGACTTCAGCTCTCTGGGTCTTTGTTTTCTCATCTGAAAATACCTCACAGGTTTTTGTGAGGATAAACGACAGAAGAGAGTCTGCAATAAGTGGTGGCTACGATTCAGCAGTCACGCCAGTTGGGGGGACGGGGGTGGTCCAGGAGACGACCAGAAGCACCCTTCTGGAGGTGGGCTGTGGCCCGGTCACCCAGGAAGGGCAGCTGACAGAGGCTCAAGGCCTGGGGCCCTGAGGGCAGGGGCTGGAGGCTGACAGAGAGAAAACGCAGTTGGTGCAAGAGCCAGACCCATTCCCTGCTAAGATGCAAGCATTTCCTCCAAAAACATGAAGGGACCAGCATTTCCCGTGCCCCCCCCCCCCCGGCCCCCCTGCGGGCCAGGCATAGGCCAAGATGTGTATACGGGTGCTGCGTGCATTTCGGGTAAGCCCCCTGGCAGCCTTTCAAGGGATATTAGCCTCTGTTTCCATTTAAAGACAACATGACGGAGGGGTGAGTGCTCCCGAATCCATGCCCAAATCTGCCCGAGTGTGAAGCCTTACCTCTTCTACTTTGTTCGCACACTGGAATGGGATGTGGGTGAAACATCAGCCAGGGGCCTAAGGGACCTCTCTAAATTATTATTATTATTATTATTATTTTTAGAGAGAGCATGAGTGAGGAAGGGGGGTGGCGGGGAAGCGCAGAGGGAGAGGGAGGGAGAGACTCTAAAGTAGGCTCCATACCTAGCACAGAGCCCGATGTGGGGTTTGGTCTCACGACCCTGAGATCACAACCTGAGCCAAAATCAAGAATCGGACCTTTAACTGACTAAGCCAGCAAGACGCGCCCCCCCTTGTATTATTTTAAATAGATAATTTAGGGGGGCACCTGCGTGGCTCAGTCGATAGAGCACATGTCTCTTCATCTCAGGGTTGTGAATTCAAGCCCCACGTTGGGCATAGAGGTTACTTAAACAAAATAAATAGAAATAGAAAAGAAAAGAAAAGAATACAATGGAAGATGAGCCACAAGTCTAGGAAGCTCTGAGTTCCCTATGGAGGGACTGGGTCACCTCTCATCTCCAGCGTGGTGTCTTGCAACAAGGAGCTGGCATGACAAATGTTTGTTGAACTAAACATTGACTTATTCATTCTTTCAACAAATATTTACTGAACACCCACTGGGTATTATATGAGGTACTGGGAACCCAACAGGGAGCAAGACAGACAAGGTCGGTGGGTTAATAGAGCCCACGTCCAGGGAGTGTGTGTGGGGAGTAGGATGCACAGGGAAAAGAGACGAAAAGTAAGAAAAGGGAATGAAAGCCTGTGATAAGGACTATGTATCAGTTATCTGTTGCTGCGTAACAAACACCCCCAAACGCATGACGCCACAGAACCACCGTTCATTTCGTCACAGTGCTGCAGCTTGGGCTGGGCTCGGTGGGAGGAGGAGGTTCTTTTGCTGGTCTTGCCTGAGGCCCTTTGTCACCTCCCCTGGCATCTGGCACCTGGACTGGGGTGGGAGGGCTTCAGCGGGCCTCACCACGCCTCCCCTCTCTCCACATGGCCTCATTATCTGAGAATCTAGCTGGAGGGCTTCCTGACAAGGTGGCTGGAGGGCTTCAAGAGAGCAAAGGCAAAGCTACATGGCCATTCCAGGCCGGGCTCTGGAACCAGATCAGTGTCACTTCGGCCACTCTGTTGGCCAGTGAGTCATGAAACCGGCCCAGATTCAGGAGATGGCACCATGAACTCCCAGTTTTTGGTGGCAGCAGCTGCAAAAGAGCATGGCCACGTTTTTCCATTTATCCCCAGCTTGGAAAGACATACATCAGGTGATGAAATAGGGCAGAAGTCAGAAATCAGGCCCACAGACATAGTTGCTTGGTCTGAACAGTGTTACCATTTTTGAAAAATTGAATTGACTTTAAATGCAGAGACCAGAGCCTTTCACATAAAACTCCAGGTTTTCTAGCTTCTTTGGAAAGGTCAGGAGGTCTGGCCACGCTGGGCCCCCATTTCCACACGGCAGGCTGCAGAGCGCTAGCTGAGAGGCAGCTGCCTCCACCAGGTTGGGGGGGCCCTCTCCTTTTGCCGCTGGTCTTGCCTCCCCAGTGATGTCTAACTCTGGACTGAGTGTCTGTTCCCACCTAGGACCCTTCAGCTTTGTTGCTGTGACAGTGGGGCTGAGGAGGAAAGCAAGAAACATCGCCCCTACCTGAGAGATGAACTGAGAAGCCCGTGTTTGGACATTATCTGTATTTGTAGAGAATCAGCAGTTGATTCTCTATGCCTCGGCTTCACTTTGGAACCTCTTAGGCCTTTTGGCATTTTCAGGCCTTCTGATACAGAGCTGGGGGGAGAGGGGCAGAGAAGCCCTCCATAACGCGGTGCCATCGATGCCACATCCTGAAGGATGAGGAGCCAGGATGAGTGATGGGTGAAGAGACACAGCATGTGCCAATGCCCTGTGGTCACAGAGGGATCCTGTGGTAAGGGGAGGTGTCAAGTGGCATAAAATGAGGCTGAAGCAGTGGGTAAGAGACACCTTGCAGTGGTCCAGAGCCTACAGCGTGAGGGTTAGGTGTCCTTCCCAAGGTGTAGGACAGCAGCAAAGGGTTTTTAAGCAGGGGAGTAACACGGTGGGACTTCCAAAGCCTGCGAATGCAGATTGCCAAGGGAGGGGGCTAGGATTTGGGGGATGGGTTTTCCAGTTGAGCTGGGTGGGATTGGCAGAGATCAGTGATGAAGACAGGAGGGGCTGTCTGTCGAGATTCCTGGTCCTCGACACTGTCTGAAGGAAGCCTAGGTAAGGAGGGGCCTCCAGCAACTCAGGCGAGCCCAGGGACTTCTACCGTAGCCTCTGCAGAGTAGAAAGTCTGCGGGGCGCAGATCTGGGGAGAAGTAGGACCAGTGAGCTCTGGCCCCTGAAAGTTTCGGCCACATCGGGCCAGCGAAGGAAGCAGGTGTATCACTTCCAAGACGTCTGAAGATGGATGGTTCACAGCTCTGGCTGCACATTAGGGTCCCCTGGGTCCTCTCCCTGGGCGCCTCCGGACTAAGCAAATTCTAACTTCTAGGGGCGCCTGGGTGGCTCAGTCAGTTAAGCGTCTGCCTTCGGCTCAGGTCATGATCCCGGGGTCCTGGGATCGAGCCCTGCTGAGCAGGGAGCCTGCTTCTCCCTCTCCCTCTGCCTGCCGCTCTACCTACTTGTGCTCTCTCTCTCTCTGTCAAATAAATAAATAAAGTCTTAAAAAAAAAATTCTAACTTCTGGAGGGTGGGGCAGTGTGAGTTTCCCACAGCTGCTGTGACACACGGCTGCAGGCTGAGGGCCTTTATCCTCTCGAAGTTCTGCAGGCCGGCGGTCCAACAAGGGTCTCACTGGGCTGCAGTCAAGCTGATGCAGGGCGGTCTTCCTTCAGGAGGCTGCCAGGGAGAACCATGCCTTGGCCTCTTCCAGCTTCTGGAGGCTGCTTGTGGTCCTTGGCCTGTGGCCATGTCACTCCAACCTTGCTGCTTCTGTTGTAACATCTTCCGTTTGCCCCTCTGGTCTCCCTGTTATAATAAGAACCCTTGTGAGGACAAGCGGCCCACCTGGATAACGAAGAATCATCTCCTCATCTCAAAACCCTTCAGTGAATCACATCTGCGAAGTCCCTTTGGCCACGTCAGCTCACAGGTTCACCGGTTTGGGGATTAGGACACGGACGTACTTGGGATGCAGCGGGTATCTTCCCACCTGCCACGGGGCTAAGGTGTCCCAAGGCTTTTCTGCATAGTGAGTGTAGCCAAAGGGCGGTCCTCGAGGACGGCTGGCTCTTCTGGCCTCATCTTGGGGTGCTGTGGGGACCCCTGGAGGGGACACTTCTTTAGCGCCAGTCCCACTGTACTGTGTCTAACGACAAAAAGAGATGGCGAAAAGGCAAAAGGACATTGCAGAAGGAACACAGGCCTAGGTATCAAGAGACCTGGGTTCAAACCCCAGCTCTGCCTGAGACCAGCCACATGACTTGGACCAAGGGACTCAAACAGCTTGTGCCCTTCTCATCTGTTAAGTGAGGGTCGTGATCTTTGAGCATGTTGTGAAGATAACCAGCTGCAAAGAACCCGGCATGGGATGGCAGGTGTCCAGTGGATGCTGGCCACCAAGTCTCCAGGCAGTTTAAAGGGTGCGGGGAAGACAGCTAAGGAGCCGACACCCCAGGCAGGTGATGTCTCCTGATCTCCTCCCTCCCTGCCTCACGGCTGCATCGGGGAAACACAGCCCTTGAGGCAGCTCTAGAATCTGGAGAATCTGGCCCAGCTGGAATTGTTAGTCAGTTTCCCCTTTCCTGGCCTTAGCTGGTAAGTATATCCTGCTGGATAAAAATATATCTACCCTTACGGTAAGATTCCCAGGCTGGGAATTCTCTGAGCATCCCCACCTCCAGGCTGGGGGAGTGGGCATTGCCTTTCCTACAATCTCGCGGTGGCTCGGGTTCCCCCGCAGTGGTGAGGGGGCGCGCGATCTCGCCGCTCTGCCATGCTCTGGGACCGAGACGGGTAGCTTATTGCCACTGGGGAAGAGGCAGGCCGGGCTGGGCAGTGGCGACAGGGGGCAAAACATGGCTCCTTTTCCAACCTGTTTATAAGTAGCCGTGCTGACTGAGACAAAAGTGTAATAACCAGCACAGGGTCTTGCCGAGTGTGGGCCACGGCCCTCAGCCACGGCCGAATACGAGCTGAGTTCTCCCCCATGACGCCGTGGCCACACGTCCTGTCATTGTCCCTAGGAGACCTGAGGCACAGGGGATAGGCTCTTGGCAAAGAATGAGTTGGTGGCGGAGACTGGATTTGAACCCAGCAGTCTCTTGTTTAACTGACTGGCTCCTCTTGAATCTAATTTAGAAACGTAGTTCAATTCCCTGATGGCATGGAAGACATCAGCAGGTCACCCAGACACTGGCAGACCCACAGGGGTGCCACCCCCGAGTGGCCTCCCCACACCGCCAAGCTGGCCCTCTTTATCCTGACCTTGCTCGCTCAGGGACGTCTGTCTGCAGCACACAGCACTTTGCGTTTGACACCGGACTCCCGAATTCCTCAGTCTTCCCAGCGTGGCAGCCTCCGAGTTGATCTGTTTCCTTCATTGCTCTAGTCCATCCTTCATTGTTTTTTATTGAGCTGAACTTTACATAACACAAACCACTGAAAAGTGCACAGTCTGGTGGTATTTAGTACAGTCCCCATGGCGTGCAAGCATTTCTACCTAGTTCCAGAACATTTTCATCATCCCATGCCCATGAGCACTCACGCCCCACCCCCAGGCCACAGCAACTTTGGATCCACTTTCTGTCTCTAGGGATTTGCTTTCTCTGGACATTCCATATAAAGGGAATCCTACGTGGCCTTTTGTGTCTGGCTTCTTTCACGTGGCATCATGTTTTCAAGGTTCTCCCGCGCTTCATTCCTTTTTCTGGCTGGATAATATTCCACCGTGCGCACGGGGCCCAGCTTGTGTATCCATCCATCCCTGATGGACATCTGGGTTGTCTCCACCTTGTGGCTACTGTGAACAACGCTGCTGGGAACATCTGGGTATCGGAGTCCCGATCGGTTTTCCACAGCTGCTGCACCATTTCACGTCCCCACCAGCAGCGCGTGAGGGTTCCGATGTCTCTACACCCTCAGCAGCCCTGGATACCCTCTGCTGTTTTATGATAACCATCCTAGTGTGTATGAAGTGTTGATCCTCCACTTTTGAAAGCAGAGCAGAGACACCACCCGGCCCCACCTCACTGATCCAGCCCAGGAAATGGATTCCCAAGGTCATCCTAGAACTCAAACCCTCTGCCCTCAGGGCCCACAGCCCCTGCAGTCCCCGGGGCGACTCTGTTAACAGGGAATGTGTGGAATGCAGAGATTGATCCTTGGGTACAAAGGGACTGGGGCCTGCGGAAGCAGCTGACCCCACCCTCGGAAAAAATCCAGTGCCGATAACTCGGAGCACGCCCCCCTCACACCCAAATTTCAGAAGCTACTCTGAACCATAGGCAGGCATAGGAATGAACTCCCTCATGTTGTCCGGAAAGCTACAAGTCTCTTTTTTCTTTTTTTTTGGAATCAAAACACAAGAATGAACCAGTACAGGTTTCTTTTGAAATAAAACAAAATGCACACAAACTCAAACTTGGTCTTACTTTTTTTAAAGCTAGACCTTGACTCTCATTGGCTTGTTTCAGCTAAAAATGGTGGTGGCGGCAGCATGGACCCTCCTAACGGGCTCCCATCCGGGAGCCTCCCCCCAGCTGACCCTTTCAGCCACAAAACTGTTCGATTTTCTACCCTTGGCCATTAAGGAAACAAATGAGTGGCTTTCACAAAGGTCTGTCCCCTTCCCAGAAAGGCGGGACGCTGGACGGCCTGGGCTTGGATCCCAGCTCCGCCCTCTCCCGGAACACTGGGCCCATGGGTTTGGCAGAGTGACAACATCTCTGGGCCTCAGTTTCTCTGCTATAAAATGGGTTGTTGGGAGGACGAAGTGAGTTAACATGTGAGGTGCTTATCTCCACCTGTGTCAAAACCAGCGAAGTACCCCTCCCCCATTTATAACAGGCAATCTCGGGTATATTCCTCCAGGACTGGGTTCGTGTGTGTGTGTGTGTGTGTATGAAATATATACTCAGACCATTATATATGTTCCATTTCTTCTTCTCTTGCTGTGATTTCAGGAGTGATTCTGGCAGACTTACATAACTTCAACATTACTAGTAGATTCTCTAAGCTCTTTGCCCCTGACCTCCGGTAGAGATCTCCCTTTGGCACGTCTTCAGCAGCACTGGTCATTGCAGGCTTGCTGTCTCTGGGCAAGGCAGCAAAAGGAAATTAGACTTCTATCTGCCACAGAAAGAATTCTCATTTAACTACATTGCTGATATCAAGCTCCTCTATTACTCTGAAGTGTAATTTCTTTCTCTCTTTCAAGAAAAGGAAATTTGAGACCGATTTTTTTGGGAAGGACAGAATAGAGACTTATTCTGGTAGGGCTGGAAGCCACCAAGGCAATGACTGTGGAGAGTGGCCGTCAAGGAGGTGATCTTACATCAAGAGTCACGATCCAGGCAGCTGAGACCCAAACCGTTTGAGCTGTGGTGTGAAAAAGACAATAATCCGTTCGGAAATCAAGTCAAGCTTTATCGATGATGCAAATTTACTAGGAGCCGCTGTAAAAATTAGAACCAATCAGAATGCCTTCCCCATCAAATTGTTTTACTAGGTTAATTAAACAGCTTAAAGACAATTCATTTTGTTCGGTACCCTTCTAGAAAATATTTCAAGTTTTAAATGAACTTCCAATACATAAAACAAAATTACTTTACCATAGACAAATTTCAGATCAAAATACAACACTCTGTTTCTGTTTTCTTACAGTTATAAAATCCAGTCAATACAAACTACATAAAAAAGATAAAACACTGTCACTGATCCTCGGTACAAGAGAACAGCACGAATGCAGGTGTTCCCCAAGCACAAGGCCCGCGCTCGCGGCGAGGGATCGACCACAGTTACCCCACAACACACTGAAGCAGGTGAACAAAGCGCGTGCTACTGGACTGGACAAAGTGAACATACTCTTTTTGCATCAGTATTACTTGTAAACCATCAAGCAACTCTGTAAGAAACGTTACTGATTCAAAATTACTTCCACTTTGCTAAATTTCATACCAGCAAAGGAAGAGAAAGTTACTCCACAGAACAAACGAATACATTTGGACCACAGGATGTTTGAGACATGACATTTCAGCGAAATCAAGTCAGCACAATTTCTCTACTGTCCTATTGAGTTTGAGGAGGACAATTCTACAAGCTGCAGTTTCTTGGTACCACAAGTATTTCCAACTGTCCGTACAATGTCCTTCCTTTAGCTTCTGTGTATTTCATTGCAAATCTCTGGTTTTCTGTTTTTTTTTTTTTAAAGCAGGAGGTGTTTCCTGAAAGATCGGGATACCTATCACACACAATACAACCTCAACTGTACACACATCTGAGCAGACTGCTCCACTTGGAATCTTATCAGATAATAAAAGCTGCAGGGTTTAAACTAAAACGATTTTGTATGTGCCATGTCAGAAAACATAAATATGTTAATTAAACAAAGACTGCTGTTTAACCAGATGAATTCTGATATGGTGTCTTCTGAACTTGGTATTTGTGCAATTTTCCTTATGGCACGAAAATCATCAAAATGGCAAATCAAGAGCATGCTAAAAACGAGTTCTTGACAATGTCACGCATTTACACCTGGTACCACATAGGCCACGGGCCAACAGGGGCATCGCTGGCCGTTTTAAGGAATTTTAATGAATTCCTTTGATCGTTTTCTTCTAGCAGGAGATCTGCATTAGTGATACAAACCAAATGAATCTACAGGTGCATCACGAGTTATGGATGGATCTCATTCACAGAGATACAAGCATTTCCGTTACCGGGGACATACACTGATAACATGAAGTCTGCCCGAGCCTGCCTAACGTGCTTCTTTAGTATGGTTTCTAAGGAGGATGGGAGCGGACAGGGTTGGACCGGGGAGCGGCTTCTGTTAAAGGCGCAGACCACCCCAGTTCTGCGGAGGCACACTCACGCACGGTAGGCTGCCGTGAGCTCTCGACATTTCTGCCGAGGCATGATTCCTGCTGTTCGGTTGTCAGAATTCACAAATGGTAAGATTCGAAGCAAAACAGGTATCGCTGTGTCCCTGGCAACAGGGAGGGGTGCAGGAGTGAGGAACCAAACAAAAGCTATGTGACAAATGAGTCAAAAGGAAAAGAATCCCATCAGCAGAAAAAGCCACTGATGGTTTAATTAAGCAAGTGTTCCTAAATAGTCTGTGCTTTTCTCCACTAAAGGCCGCTTGATACATCTCCCACCATAAAATTATCTGCCACGTGGAATTTGGCTGTTTTTTTTTTTTTAAAGATTTTATTTATTTATTTGAGAGAGAGAATGAGAGACAGCACGAGAGGGAAGAGGGTCAGAGGGAGAAGCAGAACCCCTGCTGAGCGGGGAGCCCGATGTGGGACTCCATCCCGGGACTCCAGGATCATGACCTGAGCCGAAGGCAGTTGCTTAACCAACTGAGCCACCCAGGCGCCCAGAATTTGGCTGTTTTTATGGAGAACCTGAATTCTGAGGTCCCACAGAGGGGAAAAAGATGCTGTAAACCCACGTAAATTGGTTTGCTTTTAAGCTCATGACACCCTTTTGCCCCATGTACCAGATCCTGCATAATTTTTTACAAAGCGTTAAGAGTCAAACTCAGGAAGCACATGCTAGATTAATAGTAATACACGTATTTTCTGGAGTTTCTTCTGAAGCAAAAAAATCCCTTTTGAAAAAAAGTATGAAAAGATGGTCTCTCTCTGATTGTGTAAATGAGCAAGTCTAATTTCCGATTCTACTCACAATTTGAGCGGCGTGTTTTTAAGTCCGAGCTAATGAAGAGAAAAGGAGCCCGCGGTCTTGCTGCACTCTGATGAGCCTGGGGACGAGCCGTGCGGCGGGTGTGCGGGCGGCGGGGTGCAGGCAAGCCCCCCGCCCCCCCAGCAGGCCTCGCCAGGCCATGCGGGGCCCGCGCAGTCCCTGCGGCTGGGTGCTGAGGTAGTACGCGTGGCTCAGGGGGGCCTGTGGGGGAGGCGGCCGTGCCGGGCCCCAGGGACGCTGCTCTAGTCTACAGCGGCCTCAGGAGCTCCGCTCTGCAGCGGGCCATGCCTCAGGAGGAGCAGGGCGGCGTGGACTCTGGAGGCTCCCCGGAGCCCCGGGGCACAGGTCTGGCTCTCTTCAGCCAGGGCCAGCTGGCTGTGCAAAGTGCGAGTCACAAAGGCTGGCTCAGGGGCTCCCAGAAGAATGCCTTTTCAATAAATAATTTTAGGCTAATGGTCTGGGGGACAAGAAGAGGTTTTTTGTTTTTTTTCTTTTTTTCCCCTTTTTGGGATACGTACTTTATAAGCCGTTAAAAGCCGGGCTGGGACAGGTGCGGGATGAGGAGCAGAGGGTAGGGCGGGAAGGCCAAGCAGAGGGTGTAAGTAAGAGGACCCTTGGATACGAGACCGAAATAACCTCTTCCACCCTGACTGAAGTCCCTCAACTGGTGCAGAGGGACGTGCCAACTGAGGGGGAGCCCGTTTCCTGGAGACTCCACCGGCGGGGTCTTTGGGCAGCCGCGGCGGGACATGGGGAGGAAAGCCAACACTGGTTCAAACAGAGCTTATTGTAAGCCAAGACGACTCGAGAAATCGGGAGAAAAATGCACCCAAGAAATGGGAGAGCACAGACCACTCCTTCCCGAGGACTTGGGTGCATGCCCCGGCTGATGCTTGGTTCCTCTGTTTTGGGGCAGATCTTTGCCAAGGCCAGTGGGGCCAGAAGAGACACGAGAAGTCAGGGGTGGCCTCCCTCCCCTCCAGGACTAAGACTGCCTTGTGCCTCCATAGAAGAGGGAAAGCAAAACCATAAGAGGAATCAGATCCCTTGGAAACTCTTCTCAAAGGGCAAGACTCCATCGAGCTAGAAGGGGCCCGAGGAAATCGGCTAGCCCAATCCGCCCAGCACACAAGCCCCCTCGAGAGCATCCCTGGCCTCAGTCATCTAGGTCCTGCTTGAAAGAATGCAATTTTTACTTATCAGCTTTCTTACATCTGCAGAGGTACCAACAGATTTCAAGCAAAAAGTAGATAAAAAGCAAGAATCGCTGTTCTAGTTGACAATATAGTTTTAGGGAAATCTCTAGAACTGTGCCTATTTCTGAAAGTTCTGCTGAAGGCCGTGGCTGTTAGCCGGAGGCCACAGTCAGGAGGCCATGGACAGGAGGTGGACAGGGAGGAAAGGAGGAGGGAGCACAGGTTGAAAGGAACAAAGACTGTTCTCCTCAAAATCAGTGTAGAAGTACAAACTCCCCCCCCCCCCTTTTTTAACTAAACTGTTCATCTGTAAGGAGCTTTGGAGATGGTGACCAGTATCCTGCCACAAAGCAAGAACTCTCACTGATGCGGTCATGCTGCAAGTACTCTCCTACGGAACAGGTTCAGAGAAGCGCTCAGGGCCACAGAGAGTCCCCATCTTACTTTGAGGCCACTCTGTCTCAATGTCTGCTGTTGGCCTGAGCCACACACACCTGCTGGTTCTAAAGACATCCCCACAGGCCAGAGCCTCAGGACTCTCCAATGGTGGCACCTGGAACTGGCAGCTAAATGCTGTGGGTCTGGGGCCCATCAGCGCAGTCAGAGGACGAAGTGGCAGAAGAGACTTCCTTTTCTGGCTACCAGTCCCACACCCAAACATTATTCTTTTTTTTTTTCTTTTATTTTTAGAAGTATGTTCTACGCCCAACATGGGGCTTGAACTCACGACCCTGACGTCAAGAGCCACATGCTCTGCCGACTGAGCCAGCCAGGTGCCCGTATTCTTGTTTTTAAACAGTTGGCTTATGTTCAAATTATCAGTGATTCCCCGCCCCACCCCTTTCTTTCTTTCTTTTTCATTTAGGAACTATCTTTTCTGAACCTGGATATAAGACTCTCTATTTAGCCGTTTATCAGATTGTCACAGCGCTGTGGACCCTCACAACCATCACTTAATCCCTCCCAGCACTTTTCTCGGCCTTCTAGATTTTTATACACGCCACTAAGAAAAGCCTTACAAATGGCCACACCACGGCACCTGCAGCCGTCCTGGGCAGTGCTGTCTGGCACAGCTGTTCGTCCACTTCTCAGCCCTGTCAACCTCGTTTCTCCTTTCTTTTCTTATTCACAGAGATAGTGAGCATGACTTTACAGAATGCCTTTCATGCCGCCCCATCTGCTGGTCCCAGGGCGGGAACTGGAGAGGAAGTGACAGTATGGAAGGGTTCAGGAGCTCACTTTAGGTAACATTTTCCTAGTTTATTTGAAGGTGCAAAAGTTGTACACATACACACATACTTGTAACACAAATTTTGTTTGTTTGTTTGCTTAAGTTTCACAAAGCATCCAAGTTAAGAGAGAACAGGTATACCGATCTCAGAGATCTAAAATATCTTCCAGTTTATTAGACCAGTATAGGTTGCTACTTGTGACATCTTAGGGGAAAAAGAAAGATTCAACTTTGGTAAAGAGTTTTAAGTATCATTAGAGGGCTTCGTTATGCAAATTCTGAATTCAGGGTTATTTAAAACAACTCTAAATACTCCAAGCAGGTATTAGGGGATGGTTCAGCTCTACAGAATCATCCTGAATTCAAATATTAGGGCAGCAGAAAAGCAGTGGCATGGGTCCAGAAAGTAAATCATTTTATCAACACAAACATCCATTTATTTACAGACCCTGGCAGCAGACATTCCAATGGGGAAGCACGAAGGCCAGGACACGCAGTGAGGACACTGCCGTCCCCCCACCCCCGGGGCTCACAATCAGTGACCCGAAGCTGAGGTGAGCGAACACCGTGGCCGTGGTGACGGCTCAAGCATGGGGGTGCTGGGTTCTCACCTTCATTACATCCCTGATCTTCACAGCAGCCCAAAGAGGTAAACACCCCTGTTTATCCTACGTCTGCAGGTAAGGAACTGGGCTTCAGGGCTTCAGGGCTCCTGAAGGTCACAGTCTGCGGTGCCAGTCTCTGAAGCCACCTGCACCCGGCACCACGGCCTACGCATGCTCGTAGTGACCAGGTTTGCTTGGAAAAGTACACAAAGTGTTTACACATGCTTTCCTCAAAATAAACAACAAGGTTGGGGCTCTAAGGCAGTACGTCTCGGTTCTCTTGGAAACCACTAAGGGAAATGTCTCATGCCTGCTGCCAGCCCCACGTGGTACTGTCATGTGGGGAGAAACTCTGCCTCTCACTCTAAAAAGTACAGGTTGGAAAACTAGATCACGTCAGAGCACAGTGACAGTTCCGTTGTTAGGTTTTACCTGGTCCGTAGATTATTCCCAGTACGCTAGGTTTTTAGGAATGGGCATAACTCTTTTGGGCACTGGGGATTCTGGGTAATTCCCGTGAGAAACCACTCTGACGGCAGGAATCGGTGGGCCTCACGGCTCCCCCTACCTTAGCGACCAGGGAAGCTGACAGATGCTGGGGAGGACGGAGCCACGTGGAGAAGGCACGTTCCGCTGATGCTCAGAACAAATCCAATCACTCATGATTTTAAGTATGATGCACATCTATGTTGTTTGGTCAACCTGAACCCTGTACTTAGGAAATACTTTCAGATTTCATTTTAAAACCGTAGATTGTCAGAACCAAAAGAGAAGAAGAATCTACTAATGATTCTTGGGAAACAAATTCACGAAAACACACTTATTAGCTCCCTAAACCGCTCACAGTAGCACCTTGTAGACAACGAAACACAGTAGCCCCAAGCATCTAAACTCCACACGCCGGGTGAGAGTCCACATAGACATCCTCTCCTGTCTGATCCTAACAGGATGGGGAGTAAGCCCTCTGTTTTACACAGCAGTGCTGTTTAAATATACTACTTTTCTACGTTATGAAAACACAGTCTTTTAAAGACTCTTTAAAGTTCAAGTTGAGTTTCAAGTAATCACTTTGCAGCAGCTCTAGGAGAATGATTGTTCCTCCTGATTAAAAGTGCCTATTCAAGAGAAAAAAAGTAGTAAAATGGAAAATATGCCTTAAGAGAATTGTATTCCTCAAGGCTGCCTGCTGCTTGCTTCCAGGCTTTTGTTAAAGGACAGAATGTGTTGAATTCTCCTAAATTGGCAGGGGATCAAGCACAACACTACATAATGAGGTAGCCGAGAACAGAGTTTTTCCTATAAACACAAAGAACAAGGGAATAAGTGCATGTAATTCTCATCCAATTAAACAGGAAACATGATAAAGAGAGCTACGTATAGTCATATTTATTCCAAGTTCACAGGTTTAACTGGGAAAAATGTAACCCAAGGTTCTAACGTATGCCTTATTTGTAATTGATGAGTAGGATCCATAAAAATAAGGTATTTTAAAACCTATGATTTTTATGGAAATGCTAAAAATAAAGGTCTAATAAATATAATTTGCCGACCAGAAAGAAAGTTGAACCTGCATCTGCTTGGGGTCCGAATTATCGGAAGTGGCCATGTATTAATACGGGTCACATGAATGGCCTGATCTGAAAGTACCCAGGCTGTGTGGGCTGCCTTCCTCCTCCGGCTTGTAACTTCTCTAACGCGCATCACAGTGACTGAAGAATTGACAGCAGCTTTGTTGGGCCACGAGGACATCAACACCAAAAACTATAATCAGCCTACATTCTGGCTGAGCAGCAATTTTAAAGTATTAGTTTTTATCTCAAAAAAAAAGAAAAAGAAAAGAAAAAAAAGAAAAGAGAAGGCGACAGGTATTTCCCCCTAGGTAATTATGGAAGGCTGTTTATATTTGTCAGATATGTGATGAGGAAGGGGAGAAGTTTAAAGACCCAATCACTTAGAGAACGTCAGTGACAGAACAGAAAGCGAACAAACCTTCCCCAACCGTGAGCACTTAGACCAAAGAACACAGAGGCATAAGTGAGCTCCTCAGATGTCATGTAAACACAAGGACTGCCATGAGACAAAGCTGAGATATATTTAACATTAAAAATAGAATCCCTTCTGAAAAATACAAAAATTTTACAAGTTTTACCAGTTAGCTTGCCAAAAAAATAGCAGAAGTCTCTGTTTCCATACTACGGACTTTACCCCCAGCAGGCAGCGAAACCTCAACCTGATCCCATGTGCTTCTCCCGCATGGGCAAGTGGGCCATCCCTCACCTTGACACATTTCTATAATTTCTGAACCGGCTAGAAAGAGTACTTCAGGGGTTATTAGAAAGCTAGCAGAAGACTTTCTCCATCATTCTAAGACACAATTTCTTCTCCCTTACTGATTAGACGGGGTAAGAAAAATAGTAAAAATGACGCTTCAGGTCTTTAAAAGGAAAAAGTGCTTTTCTGTCAAACACAAACAGTACTTCTGTTCTTACGACCTTAATAAATCCTTAAATTTCCTCTAGCTAACTGACAAAGGAAACCAAAGATCTTTCAGCTTACATCTGTGTAACTTGTGAAGGACATGTGTGGGGGCTTAAGTTGTACCACAAATGATTATTTTATGACTAAAAATACTTGTGTGCCTAGAAAATTAAGTGGGAGTCTCAAAGGCTGAACAGTGAAATGATAATACAAAGACCCGGATTCTGCTTCTGGTTTCTACTCACATGTGGGGTGGGGAACGAGGCCCCATCTACTGCGCCTCAGAGACTGCTTTCTGTCCAAGGGCCGGGAGGGGGGCAGGCACTGCACCCATCACGGAGACGTGAGGATCAAAGCAGTATGTTCTGGAAAAGGCTAGGAGCCACACATAAAAAACAATAAATAAAGCCCAACAATAAATGTGATAAACGGCATTAGGTGTGCTGAGGATAGGGTGCCCCAAATCCTATAGAACATACGGACACCACAGAGGTCTGTGTCCATATGTCAGGCACTTTGCATTTTTTATTTTGTACTAGTTTCTCACTCTACGAGGCCAGCCCATCTGTGCATAAAGTTTCTCATTTAAAATCCAGCAAAATAAGTTGCTCATGGAGAGGACTTCTCCATCCTGTGACGAACATCACTTTGATTACAAGGGTACTGTATGCAGTGGCCAACCACTTACTGACTACCTGCTATGTGCCAAGCACTGGGATTAGCAGATGGGCAAAGACAGGGTCGCTGCCTGCCCACAAGAAGTTTATGATCTAGAGGGAGGGCAGCATGAAAGCTCCTCAGAAATCCGAACAGAATTCTTGGTGGGTGCTCTAGAAACATTTGCTGATTAAGCCCAGAGCAGCTTTTCTGCACTAATCAGAGTCTCCTCTCTCCCTGGCTCCACAAAGGCTCACGGACATGAGGGGCAGCCACAGAACAAGGCAGTCTTACCTTCCCCCTGCCCCAAACCAGGTGCTTTTTAAGGGGGTTCCAGTGCCTTTTAAATCCATGCCAAGTGCCACCTCATTCTTTCCCCAGATAATCGATTGTCCTCATCTGACCACAAGAGGCCCCTCTGGAATCAAGCAGGCCAGCAAGAAGGTAATACTGCAGTATTTTTAGCACTCCTTGGAAATCTTTTTGGTTTGGTACAATGAAGTAGGAATGCACCAGATGGAACCCCAACGGACCAAGGCAGCTAAAGAATTTCTCTGAAAACCTAACTTACTACCATGAGGAATGAGGCGTCAGGGCAAACACAGCCCTATCGCTACCAGGTCAATGTAAGGATGTGCTTCCTGTAAATGGCACCGTCAAAGCATCGTTGAAGTGGCAACATAACCAGACACTTCAGTACAGAGAGTATACCATCCATCATCGTCCAAAGACTTGTTTTTGGTTGCCGCAGTTTGAGGAAGGCCTACTGTTAGCTATCAATTCCTCACAGCAATGAAAATAAAGAACTGATGAAATAAACAATGAATTTAAAAATTTCTTAGGCCAAATCTTTATAGTCTACCGGCTACACTAGTTGGCAGACACTGTTCTTAATCCCACTAAAGAAATGCAAACACCAAGTAAAACTTACTACCAACTACAACCCTGTGAATATTTACACCCAACATGAGTTTAACACAATAGTATAAACTGAAGGGCCACAGGCTCAAGAATTTATCTGAAGCACCAGGAAACAGTAATAATATATGTAGTCTCGAACTACAATTGAAAAAGTAAACATATATAAACACACTTACCAAGTCACATAACACACACACATTCTCTCCCTCTCTCACACTTTTCCCTCCGGCAGGATACAAGCACCCTCACACACTCACAAAAAACACTTCATTTTAAATTAAACACTTACCTCTTCGAAAACTCTATATTTGGATGTATTAAACAAACAAACAAACAAGCCTACTTTAGACTGTAGCCTAGGAGAGATCCTTTAAATATTCACTGACTAACCTGAGACAACTTTCCTTCTGTTGGTGGGATAATGAAAATACATTGCACGTCCCCCAAAGGTATTTTATTTAAAATTTTAAGATCTACCCTCAACTGCCAATTCCAACCTACGCCTGGTAAAAGTGCCTTATGAAAAAGAAGTATTAAAAATTTATCAAGAAAAGATGTTTCAAGCATAAGCGGAATGTTAAAACAAACCTGCATGAAATGAGTTAAAATTTATTTCACAATACTGAAGTGTCATTTACAAAAAAAATTAATTTTGGAACATAATAAAATTAAATATATTTCTACACTTCGACATAATATTTTAATATATATAGTATATATATGAAAATAACAGCTTGGCACTTAGCTTAATCCTGTTGGTTATAGCATCCCATATTATGTGGCAAATTTATTTTAAAAAATATTACCTAATTTCTGCAGCTACCGTGTCAATTAACTGAATAAAAAACTAAAAAAGAATAACTGTTTTTATAAAATGAATTTACCAAGTCATGCAGGCACTGAAAATATTGCAATAGGGACCCATTCACTCCTAACCAATGAATTGTCTCCTTGGAGAGGCCTGGCGTAGACTGAGAAGAATTTTAAACTTCAGAAATGAAAGAGAGAGAGTTGCTGACTGTCATGGCTTTCATCGGACATCAGTCACTGCTTTAATGCACCTCAGCTGCAACTTCTGAAGGCCAAGGTTCTGTTTGGTACAGGGTATGATACCAAAGAAAATTCACTTTTTCAGCAATTTGTTTCCCCTAAAAAATGAATATCTAATTGGAAAAAGAAGTTTGCTTTCTTTGCGGTGGCCACGTGGCTTGCTTTGATAAAAAGATATCCCAGGAATCACTGGGAAGGTCTGCAGACTACAGCTGACTGGTACACAATACACAGGAAAAAAGGTCAGCTTTGCTTTATATATGAATGTCTGGCAAATCTGGCCCAGTGCCTCTGATACAGAAGATAAACACCGCCTGCCTTCTTTTACCAGGAACTTCTGCCACACACAATGTTCTTTAGAACCCCCACAGGCAAGGCTTCTTCCAGCAGCTTTTATAGCATTGCATTGACTCCTAATAGGTGTAGGAATAAAAACTGCAGTTGGGGGTTATCCTTTCTTCTGTTCATGGGTGGGGAAACGTAAGTGATATTTCATATGCATGTTGTTAATAGCATAAAGCATTCCATCTAGGAAGTTTCCACAAGAAACTCCTATTCTCAAATTTATAACCAAAGGATACATTTATACATTTATTAATCATTAAGACAAAATACTGCTTCTTACAGCCATTTACCAAGAGGGGGGAAAAAAAAAAGCTGTAGAAAACAATTAGAAATGAAGAGCTCTGTATTAAATTGATTAGAAATCTGATATTGCATAAAATTCAAATTACGACATCATCAAGCACTGTGAAGTCCCTGATTGCACACTAAGGTGGCATAATTTGAATGGAAAACAAAGTATCTTACACGATAAGTGCTACTAATGACAGACTTTCACCCCCAACAGGAAGTGGGGTAGCATGGGGTGACATGGGAGTGTGGGAGAGGGGTGGAGGGTGGAGAAGAGATGAATTTGCTCTACTATGAACAGAATGAAATTAAGTTGAGGTAGTTTATTCTACCAGCCAAACTTTACTTATAACTTAATTTGTCTAAAACTCTTGCTAGAGAACGGCATTGAGAAAATTCTGCTACAAAGACTAGATACTTAATGCAGGTGCACATTCTAAGACAAGTTTTCAATCCTTAACAGTAGTAAACAAGACTTTGTGTGCTTTCGGACAGAAGGATATTTTTGATCCCTATATAATATTTTGTCTGGACAGTTTTTGTAGCCATGGCAGACCTTTATGATTTGTCTGACGTAGGTCTTTCTTCTAGAAAATTTACTCCGCTTCATAACCTCATGTTTATAAAATGGTTCTGATTATTTGCAAGGAGGAATGGCACTGTATGAGAGCCTTCACAACCCCAGAAATCATGGCATGATGTATATGAATTAACACAGAAGTTAGCAACTTCCCTTCAATTCACACGAGGGCTACAACCTGACTCATGGATTTATTGAACCTTTAGATGACTAAGATAGAATGTCATAAAAGAGAAATTTTATCTTAGTTTCAATTCATGATAATATAGTTTAAAAAAGATTCTTCGGACACAGTACTAGTAGCAAATGGACACTAACTGGCATACAGTCCAATCTAACATTTTAGGCACAAACCTTATTTGTCGGACAGGGTTGGGCATGGTATTTCCTTCCAAGTGCAGCAGAAAAGCAATCTTGGTATGTCTGGATATGTGGATTTGCATATACGGATTTTTGTTTGTTGACCAAAGTCAGGTACTTGAACACAGCAGTCACTCAAACATGCGTTCCCTTCAAGGAAGATGAACCTTAGGATTTTAACTTCAATATTTTACATGATACCGATTCCCACTTCCCTTCCCCCTTTGACATGGACTAGCCTCCGTCTGTCTGCAGACACATCTCCCTGGAGGAACGGGTTCCTCCCTTTCAACAGTTACGGGTTCTCCCAAACGAGAGCGGAAGCTCAGGCTTCTAAGCATTACAGTAAGACCACCAGAGTTACCATACAAAGCCGGGCACACAGCAAGTTTCGGCTGCCACCTCTGTTCCCCTCGCAGAAAGCCGTGTTATGGTGCGCTTGGTCAGGAGCTCTGCTTCTGCTCTGCCTCCTCCTCAAGGTGAATGAACACGGATACGGAATAAGCCCTGCTGGAGCTGCAGGCGGAAGAGCTTGCAGTTTGCAATGCGTAAGGCTGCACACCCGGTGCGGCGAAGGTCAGACGGAAGAAGTGGTTTCGTGTGGTGCCAGGTTCCTGTGCTTCTTTTAAACTCACGCACGTAGTCGTAATTGGTACCTAGACCGCGAGAAGCAGCACAGATGATACAACGTGCCTTGGAGTCACCAGGAAACAGATCCAGCAGAATCACCACAACGTTCTTACCTGTATCAAGATCTCCGATAACATAAATACTGGCTCCTATGGGTACAGCTCCATAAACAAAAGAGGAACTGGCGGGGATGCATAAGTTCTGGTCGTTAAGATAGATCCACCTGAAAGTGAACACATGGGCAAAACCAAGGAAGTCAAGAGGTCGCCAAGGTCTAGGGAGACAGCACGACTCGGTGAGCCACCAGTCCCAGGCACTGCGCCAGTTCAGCTCACCCCGCATCCCCATTGCCGGGTAACTGCTGAGTTCCTTCCTGTCACTACGGATACTAGTTTTGCCTGCTCTAGAATGTCACCTACATTGAAACGTAAAGAGCATGCACTTTTCAATCTGCTTCTTTTGCTCAGTACAGTGTTCCTGAGATTCATCTACACTGTTGCTTGCATCAATAATTCGTTTCTTTTTAAGTGGTATTCCATTGTATGGAGACACCAGAATTGGTTTATCCATTCACCTGCTCACGTTCATCCGGGTAATTGCCAGTGTGTGGCTATGGTGAATAAAGCCGTTGTGGACATTGGAGTGCAAATCTTCTTTGTGGATATTATGTCACAGAATTGACTGGCTATGTGGTTTAAGATACATTCCACTCAGTAAGAAAATGCCACACTGTTTTCCAAAGTGTTGTGCCATTCTGCATTCCAATTAGCAACATCAGGGAATTCCAACGGCTAGGCATTACCACCTGCCCTCACTACTGTCGGTCTTTCTGAGTGTAGCCGTGTTAGTGGTGGGCGCTTCCCTGAGAAGAAGCATGCTGGCTATCTCCGTGTGCGCTCACTGACCATTTTACCCATCTTCTTTTGTGAAACATCTGCTCAAAGAGTTGCTCATTTTTTAAATTGGGTTTTTTGTCTTCCTACTGAATTGTAAGATTCTTTGTATTCTGGGGATACAAGTCCTTTGTTAGATACATATATCATGAATATTTTCCCCAGCTTGTCGATTATCTTTTCATTTTCTTAATGGAGCCTTCTGAAGAACAGTTCTTAATTTTGACGAATTCCAGTTTTGTTTTGTTTTGTTTTGTTTTTTAAATAGTTCATGCTTTCTGTGTCCTTCTAGGAAATCCCTGCCTATTCCAAGGTTGCAAAGGTTTTCCTCCCTATGCTCTTTTCTGGAGATTTCATAGTTTCGGCTTTTACATTCAGGTCTTACAATATATTTTCAAGTTGAATTTTGGGTATAGTATGAGGTAGAAGTTCATTTTTCTTCCATACAGATATCTAGTTGCTCCAGCATCATTTGCTGAAAAGATGTTTCTTTCCTCACTAAATTGCCTTGGCACTTCTGTTGAAAATCAATTTAATAACCACAAAAAGGATCCAGGGCTCCACAAAGAGGTGGCCAATTCCCCAGCTGAGAGAGAAAATATAAGACAAGTCTGGAGCATTTGTGCTGCCACATAGGAAGTGCTTAAAGAAGGGTGGGGTGTGTCCACAGGACATGGTTCTAATAGGAAGGTGTTCCCAATGGCCGAAGCTGGAACAAGTGAGCAGCAAAATAAATAATGATAGTACTGGATTTCTAACTCAGAGAATAAAATAAATATCCGTGAGTCCATACTGACACAAATAAGTAACGGAATATGTTAAAAAAAAAAAAAAGGAGGGGGAGAAGGGACAGGTCTTCTCTTTACAGAGTTCCAGTTAACAAATGTAGACAGAACGAGGGAAAGAGAAAGATCAGCATTAGGAGACCACCACAGTTCTAGTGACTGCAGGCGGGTCCACTGATGGAAGCATAATCAGTGGTTAAAGTTTGAGAAGAAATGGTGTATTTGCATATTCTCAATCATCTCCTCCAAGATATTTGTTAATTAAAAGGAAAGAACAGCAACTTTACAGTGGAAAAACCCAACAGACCCCACCTTAACCAGGTAATCAAGGTTAGCATCACCAATAATAAGACATGGAGACAGCACATCCTCCTGGAAGGGGGGGGCATCACCTCCATGGTGTTCCTGCCAAAAATGCTTAACCTCAGCCTAATCATGAGAAATCATCAGACAAAGCCAAATGAAGAGATACCCTATAAAAACACGGACCAGTCATCTTCAGGAATATCACAGTCATGAAAGGCAGCGAAAGACCAAGGAAACATCACAGGTTAAAAAAGACTAAAGAAACACAACTCAGTGTGTGGTTGGATCCCGCATGGCATCCCAGAGCAAAGGGAAAGGAGAGATTATTGGACGAGCTGGTAAAATTCGAATAAAGACTGTAGTTTACTTAATAATACTGTACCAACAAAAATACCTTGGTTTTGATAGCTGTATAATGGTTATGTAAGATGTTAACACGAAGAAAAGCTGGGTAAATGGCTTAATGGGGACTTTATTTTTACAACTTTAAGTGTAAAATTATTTCAAAATTGAAGTGGTTTTTGTTTAAAAAACAACCACCACAACAACTGTAGATTCTGCTATATAAGAACGTTTACTTAAGGTAATTGGACCAAACAATTTCCTGTCAGTAGCTAACGACGCAGCTGGGGTATAGCAGCCCTCAATCAGACTTTGGGAATGGATCTAAACCCTTCAGAACTACCAACGTCCAGGCCTACACTCCTTAGTGGAACAGACAGCGTGTGGACGTTATTCCTTTGTCTCTAACTCTGTCATGAAGCGCCCAAGAAGCCAGCGGCTTAGATCTAGTGCATCCGGATGTTAAATACAAATGTGGAACTCTATGACTAAGAACAGCACTTTTATTTCAAAGAACTCTTCCCAGATTGTTGTAAAGCAGCAGCTTCCATATTTTGAATTCTAAGCAAAATGATCTGTCCAAGATCACATAACGACTCAGAGGCATGGCTAATGGACGGCTGCCACAGTCGAATACCTGCACTCAACATTTGATTCCTCTTCCACCTGAATGCTGACCGGTATCCAGCAGTTTGCTGCAACTGGGAATAGTTTGGCTCTTGGTGTCAAAATGTCTCTAAGAAATAGGGGAAGAAAACATTCAAGAGCTCTCACTGAAAAGTAAAAATAGGGACCTGAATGGGCCTTGAAAGAAAATCTTTGAAAACGTCCAACTACAATAACTGGCTTATTCACATTTTATGTCTTCAGGGCTAAACCTAAATATGTAAACCTTGACATTTAAATTCTTCCCAGGTTCTGAATCAAACGAAGCCGATGAGCGTCCCCAGGTCTCATTTGCTGCTGAACCCTACACCCAGGCCCAGCCCCAGTGGAGAGGCACACAACTCTTCTGGGCAAATCCATAACGGGGCCATGTGTATGCTCACGAGGGTAACTGCCACTTCTAAATGAGCATCTATGACTAGACTGTTTACTGAAAAGCCTATCAGAATACAACAATATTTTGGCATAATTTTGTAGAGTTGAGAATCTCATATTATTCCTCCCTGGAATAATTAAACAAAGCTCAAGAAATCGGGCTATGTAGATGATCTACCAAATTTGGTCCAAAGCAGATCAATGACTCAGAGTTCCTGGGTTTCAGAAATAATCCTAGGTGATCTATTTCATATAATGCTGAGGCTTCAAATGAAATGAAACATAAAAACTGAATTGCAGCATGTATTTAGCTGCTGCTTTTAAAACAGGTATAAAAGGCATATTGTTTTGCCTTCTTTCTCTGCCATCTATCACCTTGTTGACCTTGGACAATTTAGCTAACCGTCATCTGTAAAGTGGGGAGACCAAACACAACCACTAACATCCAATGACTTGCAGGGATGAAATGAAGTGGCCACCATAAAATACTTCACATAGCGCCCTGTACCTGGCGGGCATCACTAAGTAGCAATCCTGTTTGTAACAGAAGAAGCAATAGTATGCCTTTAGTTACAGTGTTTTCAAACACGGGCTTATCAGGACTTGAGGGTACAGGGATGTATCTTCTGGTAACTTAGAATTAGCAATGTCCCTTGCAAAAGAGACTTTAGAATATAGCCTGGCTTGTAGCAGTGAGCTTCAGCAAGAGCAGAGTAGGAGGGAAAGACAGGCAAGGAGAGATGGGGGGGGGGGGGGGCAGCAATCAACTGGAGAGGAGAAGGAAAGACAGAGGGAGCTTTAGTGAGGTTTCTGCTTCCAGGGGGGAGAAAGAGGCCCTTAACAAGCCAATCCTCCTGTGATAAACAGCTACAAACTTTGGACGAGATACAAAAGACAATTGCCCGAGGGCTCTGGAGACTGAGCAAAAGCAGGCAGATTTGAGAAAGAAAGGGAAAGTTGAACAAGCAACCTACATGGAGGGAGTTTCTGGATCTTTGATAGCTTTGGCCAAAGGCAGCGTGACACCCCAGCTCCAGGTGGCTGAGACCCCTAGAGAAGACCTGCCGTCTTCGCGGCCACTGCAATCAGGGCAAAGTGTCTTGAGCCAACCAGAATCTCCAGGGTGTATGGAAGTCTCAGAAAGACGAGAGGTAGAGAAGGAGGCCTAATTTTATGTGCATGCACTCGTCTCAAGTCTTCGACTGACCCTGGAACCATGAGTGCTCGTAACTGAGGCTGGCTTACAGAACCATAGGGAGGTTTGAGCTGCCGTGCACTGCAGGTGTTGACAGACTGCCAGGAGTCGAACCAGGTACACGGCCTGCCAGAACTCTCAGTGCAACACTCTGAAGCACGGGAAGAGACTTCAGGGCCCCGACAACGTGACAGTCACGATGTTTGGGATGCAACCCAGAATTACTCAACAAAAGAATAAGCCGGAAAAATAAGAACCCATTCTCAGGGGAACAAACCATGCAGAGATGCCAACTCCAAAACGACCGAATGCTGGGATTATCTATCAGGCGGGGACCTGAATGTGGCTACTGGAACTATGTTCAAAAGAGAACATGCTTATGATGAAAAGATGGAGATTTCAGTAAAGAAATGAAAAAATCTAAAATTCTACCTGAAGAAGCTGGGAAAAGAAGAGCAGAATAAACCCAAAGAAGGTAAAAAGAAGGAAATAATATAGACAAGAGCAGAAACCAATGAAACGCAAAACAGTGGAGAAAATGAACAAGCCTTGAAAAAAATAAATGCAGTGGTAGGCTTGGCCAGTAGAGGGCGCTGGAGGGACCGCAAGGCTGGATAGTGCAAAGGGCTTCCTTCCTGGGGTTGGTATGCCTTTCTCCCTCCTCCCACGGGCTGCGGCCTGCAGTGTGCCGGAGACCCAGAGGTGCCTGCCCTCAGCAAGGTCTGCCACCCAACAGGCCGCATCCTGCATGCAGTGGCCACACCATACCTTGCAGGGTGGGGAGTTCTCTCCCCAGTTTTTTCCTCCTTAGGATACTTCCCTCAGCCCTAAAGGTAGTAGTAACCACGCTTCCCACAGTAGCTATTTCTGCACTCATCAGAGCTCTCTTTCACCAGTCAAATAACTACGTGAATTACATTTTCCCTGTTCAGATTACTGGTGTGGTTTCTCTTGACTGGACCGTGACTGAAACAGATTTGGTCAGGAGTACGGTTCAGCGCCCCATGTCTTACAAAGGCATCTGTAGTACCTGTTACCTCCTAACCAATGATCCAAACACACATAATGTCAATGGGGTGGACCAGTGGGATGTTTTCATGGAACACCAAGGTGATCAAGATCTCCCTGGAGTGACATATGGAGACAGCAGAACTGACACAGTGCTGAGGCCAGACAGTGCAGGGTCCTGTTGGCCCTGCCGGGCAAAGGCAAACTGCTTCTGGTGGTCCCTGCAAATTGGTACGAAGAAAAAGCATTAGCTGGGTTAACAGCCGCACACCAAGGCCAGAGTCCGTGTTGCATAAAGATACATTTGCAGAAAGGCACCACATCTGGGACTAAATCTGTGATCATCAGGGTAACCACCGAATTACGTTTATGAAAGCATACAGTTATTTTCCAAAATCCATCTGACTTTTCTACTTTTTCTAAGTGAATTAAGTGGGGATATGAAAGGCAGCTCCACTCTTGCATTTTCAAGTTTTTGATGGTGGCACTAATTTCCAATTCCTCAAGGATGTAGAACTGCTTCTGGTTTTCTGTCTTGGTAGGAAAGTTACAGAGACTTCCATGCAGCCTTTCCTACCATAATGGCCCCCACCCCGTGGATCAGAGAACAAACATGGGGATTCTGCCTGTTGTCAAGTGTGTCTGCTCAATTATAGATCAAAAGATGAAATTGACAGATCTTGACTTCAACAGTCACGATGACTATTCTAAAGAAACAAAAGGGGGGCATCCGGGCTGAGCACGTGCATGGAGGCAGTCAGACACAGGATGGGTTAAGAAGGGAGCTAAAGTGCAGGACATGGGAAGGAAGAGACTAGAAAAGACTGAACATTTCTCTTAACCTCAGACAATGGAGAACCCCAGCAGGAGGCTACATACTATTATCTTTGTTTGGTAAGCAAAAGGGAAATACCAAGAATTTCCAGGAGGAGAATGGAATGACCAAAGTCGGGTTAATCTTTCAAAACCACAAACAGGCCAAATGCCCAGGAAAACTGGTCAGAAGGCTAATGCCATTGCACACACGAGAAAGTGAACACGGGAGGGCAGGAGCAGAGAAACGAAGGTGGGTGACTTGGGAAATATTCCAGAGTCTAAAAAAGAAGACGAGACTTGGCAACTGATGAGACGTGAAGCATGAGAGAGAATCAAAGGTGAGCTTTTTTGAGTACGGATAACTGGGAGGATGGTGGTATTAGAAGAGCAGGGACACCAGAACAGAAACAGAGCTGCCTGTCATTCTGTATGTATTATCAAGTTGTCACTATGACGTGATAGAACTTATGGCAGTTTCTTTGCTTTCCTTCAAACAGTTTTGTTTTTCATTAGAAACACAGAAAATAAGATATGGCATTTTTCCAGGAAAGTTTTAACCTAAAAATAGGGAACAAAGACAGGAAAGACAAGAGATTACTTAAAGACAATAAATGGTCTCCAATCTAATACAGATTGCTCATCTGGCAACAGTTTCCACAATACGCAAATATAACATACTTGGAAACATCTGCTCTCCCGAGAAATAAACTTCGGCTATATGTTATTTTCCTCCTATAGATATTTACAGGAAAGCCTGTATTTTTAACGCAATGTAGTGTGGTGGCTGAAAAGGTGGCCTCTGGGGCCAGAGTGCCTGAGTTCAAATTCCAGCTCTGCCACTTGCTACCTGTGTGTCTCTGAGCACATTACTTCACCTCTCTGTGTTTTGGTTTAAGAGAGGAATAAAAAGAGCACATGGACTCAGAGGGTTGTTTTGAAGACTGAGTTACAAATGAGTTAACAGTGTTATGTATGTGTCTAGTGTCACCCAAGCAAGAATCCTATACATTATACTGACAAAAGAAATGAACCTTTCCTCATTCTATTATTTAAAAACTAACACTGGTGGGCCCCTGGCTGGCTCAGTTGGTAGAACATGAGACTCTTGATCTCAGGTTTGTGAGTTCGAGCCCCACGTTGGGCCCAGAGCTTACTTTAAAAACTAACTTTGGACAGCTCAGAAACAAAGAGACTAATGATCCATGAATTTATCTGGAAATGCTTTTTAATAGCAAGGAAGGAGCCATATTCTTATGCCTCATACTTACGAACTGAAAGCAAGTAATACCCTTACATTTAAAGCTTATCAACTATTAATATGAAACAACCTGACAGAAATATAAAAGTTCTAGCAATTGATAGCATATTAAGGGCAGACGAGAAACTCTGCACCAGATTTAAGTCCTAGAAACAAACAGGGACAGGGGAGGGTGAGGCGCAAGTGGCCCTGGTTCCTCCAGCAAACCAGTGGCAGCCTCTAGCTCACACTGCCCAAACAGGAACTCGGTCCCTCTGAGGATGGCACAAGTCAATATTCTACCGGAGACCAAACACCCTGACCACTGCTTATAAATGAAGTTGAGCAGACAGTCTTGAGATTCATTTGGGCAGGAATTAACATGCTATTTTATACCTCGGACAGTAGCCCTCACAGTAATGGATCCAGAGAAATGTAGAAAAGTCTGAAATTCTGCCCCACCCCCACCATAGCAGACATTTTCTAAACTGCTCTCATACGTTGTCTAATAAATTTTCCAAAGAGGGCCTACCCATGTAATTGATGGGGGGAAGAAAGGCTATGCAAATATCCTCAATTTAAAATACATTAAAAGTTAGGTAACATGCACATTTTTCTCTAAAGTCTTGGTCGCTGCTCATTGTTTGCCCTCATCTAAAATAGTATGAAATTAAACGTTGCCTTAAGGCACCCCCTCCTGGTAACCGGATTGAAATACTGTAACAAGATGAATTTTCACATGACCATTTCCCTCTAAGGATTTGAATAGTCCAGTTTAGTGGTTACCACAATAAAACGTGTGGAAGGAGACAAGGAAAGGAGGTCGGTAGGAGGGTGTCTACTCTACAAGACCAGTACGGCAACCTGTCAGATGTTTTAAGACTCTGGGACACCAGACTTCATCCACTGAATCAACCATCCACTGATCCATGGACAGCTGAGCCGAACCTTGCCCTCAAGAATCTTATGGTTAGGGTGCGTAGGTGGCTCAGCTGGTTAAGTGTCTGCCTCTGGCTCAGGTCATGATCCCGTCCCACACTGGGCTCCCTGCTCAGTGGGGAGTCTGCTTCTCCCTCTACCCCTCCCCCCTGCTTGTGATCTCTCTCTCTCAGCCTGTCTCTCAAATAAATAAATAAAATCTTAAAAAAAAAAAAAGAAAGAAAATCTTATGGTTAACAATTACAATGCAAAAGACATGAACTGAATGTTTGGGATTACAGATGGAGGAGCCTAAACGAGACTGAGAGGTGTGAGAAGGTTTTCTCCAGGCAGTGATAATTAGGCACAGTTTTGGAAGAGGCTATATTAACTGGATACATGTTGGAAGGGAAATTTTAGGCAAAAGGAGTAGTACAAAAGCACAGAGCCAAGATAATCATAACATGTTTTGGGGGGCGGGAAATGTTGCTCAGTGTAACTCCAGTAAAGCATATGTGTTGAATAGTAGCAGAAAGAATAGAGAAAGGCCATATCACAGAAGGCCATATATGCTAGGCTAAGGAGTTTAAACTTTCTCCTGAAAGCCATAGGAAGCCAATGAATGATTTTAAACAACCAAGCGTCAAGGTCTGATATAGATTTCAGAAACATTTTTCTACGGTTTTAAGCTACGAATACTTCTGAAGTCTCTGACGAAATCTCTAGTTGGCATTAGGCATATGTCCTAAATAGACAAGGTAACTCAGTCAAGTAACTTGAAAACAAAACTAAACAAATCTAAGACATGACTTTGAAAGCAGAAAGGAAAAGTTGTACAAGTTATGTGAAACTGTTCAAACTTACCTTTTAAACTCGTCATGGTAGAATTCAGACTTGCAAGTGACCATCTCACTCCCCTGGATGTCCTCACGACTTCGGACTCCCCCAAACACGTACAGCTCCATGGCCACGCCACAGGCCACGGCTCCAAATCTGAAAGGTCACACAGAGCATATCAGCTACTGGATTTACAACTCATGGCTGATTCCCGAACTCCTTTTCTGCTTGTTTTAACTCTGCAATGTTCTGGGTTTCATGAATATGTGAGTCTTTCTTTTTATGAAATGGATTATTCTTTTATTTTTATAGAAACCAAATGCTAAGTCAAGTGAAAGGTTCATTTGAAAGAAAGGGGGTGCCTACAGAGTCCACAACTGCATTCTCATACCTTCTCTCCTTCAGCGGACAGATAGCGGTCCACTGCTGAGTCCTTGGGTCGTAACACTCCACAGATTCAAAGAGTTTCCCGTACGATCCTCCCCCCATGGCATAGATTTTCTTTTTCATGGCTGCATAGCAGCCGATCTGGAAGGAGAAAGCGAGAGTTGGGGAGGCAACACTTACACTCCACGTTCGGCAAATGCTAACCTTAGAGAGCACCATAGGGAAAGGTTTCGATTTCTAATAGTAAAACTATGGTATCTTCCAATACTACAAAGACAGGGCTTGAAAAGTGAGAAGAGGAGGTAGTACACATACTGTTTGTTACCTCCAGCTGACACGACTGTGCTCAGGGAGATACATAAATGACCCTAATTTTTAAAGAAGCTTTCCAGTCTCTCCATTCTTCTACCACTATTTGAAGATTCCAAGATTTAGATTCTGTCGAGCAACATCTCACTCAATTCCTGCTCCAACTGAGTGAAGCACTGAGACTGGGAGCACAGCACATGAGGTGTAAATATCCACAGGACCGGACGAAGTTTTGGTGTGAAGAAGAGCCCCTCCCTCCCACACGGGAACGGGAATATGACAGACTGTGCTCAAAACAGCTAATGGGAGCCACGTTTTCACTCTACTCAGGACACAATGGCCATGCTTACCTGCAGGCTGTTTCTCGTCAGGCCCGTATGATGATTAAGAAAATAGGGCTGGAAGACCTGGCCACCTCCTAGGTGAGTGTGCTCCCGAGGCGCTTGTCAAGCGCAGGCATGGACACAGCAGCCCAGCGCAGAGCCCACCGTCAGGGCGAGCTCTCGCACACACTCCGTCTCCTATCCTGGCGCACGGCGGATGACCATGAAGGCGGGCCACCGATAGCGACAGAAGCCTACAACGTTCACTCTTTTAACACTATCGATTGCACTAAAAAAGGCGTATGTGGGAAAAGAAGAAATGCTAACTTTAAAACCCAATTTGTAATCACAAGATACGGTTCTCACCTTTCTAACCATGGTCAAATCAGGTTGCTTTGTCCAGGTTTTAGAATAAATGTCATAACATTCCATGGAAATTAGCTCTTTTTCACCATCCTCTCCTCCTAAAATGTACAGCATTCCATCTATCTCCACAATTCCAAAATTATGTCGTGGCTGAAAAGACATCAAAGATCTCTGTACACAACTACCAGACTGAAAGCAGATATCCACACATTTAATAAAAATTACAGATATCATCACATTCCAGAGTTTCAGCAAAGAGGTGCATGCTCAAAACCATCTCTCTCAGACATCTGTAATTTCCCTAAGCAGCTCACCCTTCTGTCACAAGAGACAGAACCCAAACCAGGAGTTATTCGGGACAATGATAAATTCACTGGCGGAATCACCATTTTTTACTCACCACAGCTCACAACAACAAGAACTATTACCTTCTGGTTCACTAAAACTATCTGTGTTTAGCAATGGGCTGTAGCTAAGTGTTTCCAAGTTGGTGTGTGAAAGACAAGGAAGAACCACAGCAAGAGCACTGCCCGAGGCTGGAAGAGGCATGGGGAGGCCAGGCTCCTGCTACAGCCAACTGGAATGACAGAAGCCTGAGGGGTCATTTGACAAATACTTGGTGTCCCCGCCATCCCCGCTGTGCCCAGTGCTGTTCTAGCACTAAAGACGGGGCTCTGAGCAGGCAGACAAAATCCTCAGCCATCGTTTGTGTGAACAATTAAAAAATACCCAATATGTGAGAAAGTGCCACATGATATGAAGAGGAAGAAAACAGGCAGAGACGGGATAGCTGAGGGGCGGGAGGGAAGGCTTCCTGGGAAGCCCCACGTGGACAAACACTGGCGGAAGCAAGGAGCGAGCCCCATGGGCAGCTGGCAGAGGTCCCAAAGCACGAGTGTGCAGGTCTGCGGAGCCACGAGGAGGTCTGATGGACGAGAGGAGAGCTGGGACGGTGGCCACTAGCGTAGCCAGCAGGAGGTGTGGCGGGTCGCCATTTCTCTCCTTACATGTACACAGATGTAAAACAAAGGGAAGTGCTGAAGGGAAGACAGACACACTTCCAAACAAATGAAAAAGAACGTTTTACCTCATTCATTGGTGGCAATGCCGTCCATGTGTTTGCATCTGGGTCGTATTTTTCTCCTGAGCTCAGGGTCTGCTTATTTTCATCTTGGCCCCCAAACACAAACAAGAATCCCTCTGTAAAAATCAAACGAGACACACGAGAAAGTTGAAACTTCACTCTTCAACTTCCATCTCCTGCTGAATACAAATGGCACAGCTGTAGAGACAGTATGTGGAGGCAACTTCTCTAATGACAACAGTGGATTTGAGGTCTTCATCACAATTCATTCGATCCTCACTGAGAGAGGCTAATTCACATCTGTGGGTCACTTTGGCCAATTCACCTCACTCGGCAGCTGAGTGGATTCCCACTACCCTACAGCGTACAACCCAGACTGACACCACCCACACGGACACCAAGCAGCTCCATCTATCCTACCCCCCTCTGTGATTCTCAAACAACTTCTGATCCACAGCCCACATCTGCTCGTTCAAGACCCAGGAGCGCTCAGATCCGGGGCACCTGTGCACTTCATATTCAAAACAGCATCTAAGAATCACTGTTGAAGTTCCTATTTCAGGTAAGGGTGGATTAAGTTATTCATAACAACTCCTGTGCAAAACAGCTAAATTGCTGGACAAAACATTTTTGTTTTGTTTTGTTTTGTTTGACAAGCATTTTTGAAATAATCTTAAAAGAGAAGAAGCCAACAGGACAATATGGCAAAGCTGAAAGGAAAAGTGGGAGCTGGAGAGGTCACCACCCATGGAAACCATTTTGCTTTGAGGGCATTTACCAAACTGGGAAATTTCCAACCTTTCTTATAATGGCTTTGAGGGCTTGAAAGGGACAAAAATCAAAATCCCAGGCCCACAGGAAGTATGACTTTTGGCACGAGAGCCTCTCCAAAGTTCAACAGGAATTAGAACCCAGATTTAAATCTCCTCCCTTGTCTAGGAGATCTCAAGGTTTGAATTTGATTTACAGTAATTCAATTCCAAATTTGCAGTGCTTATAGGCAACTGGAAGAAACAAATGTAAAACTTGTGTGGAAGGAAGTATCCTTACCTAATCTTTAGATTCTAATATTCTAAGATTTTAAAGCATCAAATTATTCCTATAAATAATTTTTAATAAAATGATCAGCACCCAACCAAAGATACTCGGACACACAAACTAGACTCTAAGAAGAACCAGCAACAACAGACAACAGGAAGTAGTCTTGCAGAGACTTCAAATTTCAAATACTGGACTACCCAGAAAGATGATAAAATGAGAATGCTTACTATGTTTAAAAACTGAATGACAAATTTCTAAAAAAGCTTTTATTAAGTTATCTGAGAGAGAGAGAGACAGAGAGATAGCAAGAGAGAGCATGAGCGTGGGGGAGGGGCAGAGGGAGAGGGAGAAGCAGACTTCCCACTGAGCAGGGAGCCTGATGCAAATGCCCTGAAAGACAAATTTTAAGAGAACTCTTGGAAAAAGAGGGCTGTAGAAGTGACACAGCAGATCTGAAAAAGATTTAAAGAGAATCTCTAGGAATAAAAAAAGAAAAACACCAGATAAAATTTAAAAAAATTAATAGGTGGGTTTAATGGCAGATCTGTCACAGTTAAAGACAGAACTCATTAAGTGGAGGGTAAATCAAAAGAAACCATAAAGAGGGCAGCACATGGAGAGGCAAAAACATGAAAAACAAAACAAAACAGAGGCAGGAGGCTAAGGACAGAGCAAAAAGTCTAGCCATGTTTAATTGGACTTCCAAAGCAGGAGGAAAGAGGACAATGGGGCAGAGGCAATACATGAATATGTAAAAATAAGAATTTTCCAGATTTGAGGAAAGGCCAAGCCACAGAGTCAAGATGCCCTAAAATTCTATACCCAGCACAAGTATCCTTTAAGCATGAAGGCAAAACAGTGACATTGTTAGACAAAGAAATTGAAGCGTTTGCTACCAGTAGACCACAATAAGGAAATTCAAAAGGATAGACCTCAGAGAGAAGGCAAATAATCCTAGATGGAAGGTCTGAGAATTAAGAAGGAAAAACAAAGAAAGTGGTGAATATGTGGGTAAATCTAAACATTCTCTCTCTCTCTCTCTCTCTGCATATATTCAAAACAGATGAATCAAACATTTATATGTAGATACTTATTCATAAATAGTCATATATTTTAATAATGCAAGACTGTGAAACATGAAGAACAGGAGAAATGCATTTGGGCTTTTATAACTTAAGAATACAGGCTATGGTATCTATGATGACTTTCAAAGCAATATAGACAAAGAATATAACTTTAACCTGGAAGAGCAGAAACAAAGTGAATGACAAAAAAAGTCCATCAATTAAAAAAAAAAAAAAAGGCAGGAAAAGAAGTAACACAGTACTGGCTGGACAAAGAGGAACCACTTGGTAATGTCACAGCTTTGCTCACTACAACTGGACACGACCCCATCCTCACTGCTCAATGTTTCTGAAATACCAACCCCTCGAGGAAATCTTGGAAAATCTGTGACATAGGAAACACTGTGGCAGGTATGTGTGTGTGAAAATTATGAATAGGTGTACACGTTGTGGGAAGGAAATGTAAGGCAGCTAATTCTGAGAAGAGAGAACAAGGAAATCAGACTCACATCCTGTTAGCTACCCCACTGCATCCTGCTGCTTATTACTGACAATAACTTCAATCATTTTGGAACCCAAAAAATGATTCCATTTCTGTACTATAGTACAGCTTTGGCCATTTCTATAATATGGAATGGTATGGTATAGCTTTCAAATCCTTAAAGTAATGTTAGTGGGCAAGCAGAGACTATAAAATATGAAGGATTCCAGGAAGACTGTTGATTTTAATTGGAATTTAGTGAAATGGCACTTGTGGGTGAACCCAAACGAGCAGAGCAAGGTGAAGAGAAAGGCAGAGAACAGTCAGAAGGCAGCAAGTACAGCCTTTCCTATCACCTTCGTGAGTGAGAGCTTTGACTAACATGGAGCCGTTTTCAAACTTGGGAAGGTCAAGTGAAACATGCGTTCTGTAGTAAAATAACTTGAAGCCATGCTAATATAAAAAATGTTTTCTAAAGTCTCACACAAAATGGTTGCTTTGACGTAACACCTTTACTTTTCATGTAGTTACTGTAATTCTAAATTGCATGAATTCAAAAAAACGGGACTATTATGGCTCAAGGGAATTCCGTGTTCTGGGTGCAGCCACAGAGCTAAAGGGTGGGAAGAGTCACTGAATGTGGCTCTTCTATCAGTAAGACATCAAGTAAAATGCTCCTCTACTAAAGTCTTAAAAATAGCTTACGTATTAAAGATTCAGGAACAATAAAGACTGACAGAAGATACTCTTCTCCTTACAAAGTCTTGAAAGCGAGAGCTACACAGAAGACTTCATCATGGAGATAATAAAATTATCTCTTAAAATTAAATCTCTAAAAGGTTTCGAGTCATTCTGTACAACCCTAAAATTACATATTACTCGATCTTGTGTTTAAGTAAAATTGACCACAGAATGGTACCTGCTGAGAGAACTCCGTGGTTAATTCTTGGCATGCTTAAAGGGGCCAGTTCAATCCAAAGCTGCCTATTAGGGTCATAAAGAGGGCACATACATCGCATCGCTGCTGTTGGTTTCCGTGAACTAAGGAAATAAATAATTGATTAGCAGTTAATGTGTTTTATATAGTTCTGCTTATAATAACTATGACTAGTTTTACTGCTCTAAAAAATGTTTAAAACATTAAAAAAAAATTTACTGCTATTATGCTTAGATACCAGAAAAAAAAAAATACCATGAATTCCTGTTTACACGGAAATAGCTCTTCCTTTACGACTCTTGAAACGATGCACATCCATACTTACACTCTTTCTTCTCCGCCAACAGTCACAATGCACTCCGAGTAGCCCCGGGGCTTGAAGTTTGCGAGCATGGCCTCCCCTTGCTGCGGCTGGCTCAGCGGTATGTTGTTGCACTCTCTGACAATTTCTCGTACTAATGGTTCATTGAGCATCTGTTCCCGTAAGTAGCTGGAGTCTAACCCTGAAACCCACAGAGCTGACATCACGTCCTTCATGTGGACCTGCACCAGAGGGTAGGAAGGATGGGGAGAAAAAAAATGTAGGACGCAGCACAGTTTGTAGAACATATGTTATCTGACTCACGGAAAAGCTGAAATTGTTAAAGGATTATCAGCGGGCAAGTCACAAGTGCTGGAATATGCTTTACTGGCCCCTTTCCTTTCTACTTCCCCATAGCCTTGATAAAGACAAGTTTAACTTAAAGAATCATCAGTTCAGGTTTATATTTGAGGTATCACGGAAAAGTTGCAAGCAGCTTTCTTTATACCCCAAAGGGTCACTCGGCTGCAGTGGCCTTATTTCACACAGCTGGATGTGCTGGGAGTTAAATCACATTCATGGGAACATTATACACAGGAGTAGCTTGATTCTGTACAGTTAAATAGATAATTAAAATAGATCAACATTAACATTACAAGAAAAACATAGAAAAAGTATAGTTCAGAAAAATTCTGAGTACTATGTATTTCTTCATTGTTAAAAAAATCTAACATATAATATGAATTATGTACTTTTCATGATGACTCATTAAATTTGAACTAACGGACTACAGCATTCTACACACACGAGGTGAAACTCCTTAGTGACTAGTTTCTCTTGGTTTTGGAATAGTCAACCTCGCCCCTTGAAGAAGAAAGGAAGGGACAGCTAGCGACTGTGGTCTCTGTGCGCGGCAGCGAACTGGGAACTCTCCTATCTCCTTTCCTCATCTACCCAACAAACGTGGAAAACCGAATGCTAGCTGTACCGACTATGCTGAGACTACGACCATACGGGAGTGTGCGTTTCTTTATCATCACTGCGCAACAGTTTCCATCCGTGTTACAGTAGTCCACAGTTTCTAAATAAGCCTATAGAATTTTAAAAAGTACAAGATATTCACTAAAACCCAAGTCAACAGTTGCTGAGAACCATTAACAATGCGATTATACATTTTGAAAACTTCCTAAAACCTAACGTAGTTCTTATTTCAAATATAGCAGTTGTAGCTGGAGTCTATAAACACTGGACTTAAAGCTCCGTGATTTTGCTCCCTCCCCCGCTGTGGTGCCAGTTTGGATCTAAAGGCTGATATTCTCTGAGACCCTTCCTTCCCAGCCGTTGCTCCCAGAGCCTTCCCCTCTGTAACCGCACTGCCGCACTGCCGAGCGCTCTCCTGCTCTCTGCTGAGTGGTGTCGATCACTCCAGGGACAGCCCACACCACAGAGGTTCCAGACGCCCCCTCCCCTCACCCCTCTCACTCTGCTGCCCTTATCAGAGTCCCCGCCTGGGTCCGCCCAGTAATGGTGCAGAGATGGATGCTGAACAAGAGAGTTAGAGACACTGAATCTCTAAAATCCCCAGCTTAAGCATGAAATGCATTTTCCCGCTAAAAGCAATGCAGAAAGGATATTATGTTCCTTACAAGTATTAATATTTTCATTGCCATATTAGGAGTTACATGCGCTTTTGCAGTCTGGTCTGAAAAAAACAACCACTTCAGTGATCCTATGCAAAGGTGTACCACAGACATCTTTTATTTTATTTTCTTTAAAGATTTTATTTATTTGAGAGAGAGACAGAAAGAGAGAGAGCATGGGGGGAGCAGAGGGAGAAGGAGAGAGAATCCCAAGCAGACTCTTCTCTGAGCATGGAGCCCGATGTGGGGCTCGATCTCATGACCCCGAGAGATCACGACCTGGGCCGAAATCAAGAGTTGGAGGCCCAAGTGACTGAGCCACCCAGGCGCCCCCAGACATCTTTTAGATCACTACTTCGTAAGCCTTTCCAGTTTATGGGAAAGGAGAAAACACCCAATAATGAGTGAACGAATGGAATAAGGAAGTAAAAAGGCAGGGTCAGACCACGTTATAAACCACAGGTACCTTTCTTAGTTCTGTATCATGTGCTATCCAGCGAATTACTGCTTCAAACACGTATCTTTCATTGCCGACATTTAACTTCTCAAGAGAAATCACTTCTTTAAGCTTCTGAGGACTGAGTTCTAAGAATTCTTCTGTGCTGCTGACGTCTCGGAAATGAGTCTCCAGGTACTCCGTGGCTAGGTAATGGACATGGTGCAGGCAGTAATGGAGGGCAAAGTCGCGGATGCCAATGCAGTTCTCAGCTGCGATGCAGCCTTCCAAAAACTCACAGCACAGAGTTTTAAGATCTGTCAGCAGGAGCAGGTCCGCTGCCTGTACAACATCTTGGATTGTATCTTCGTTCAGCCGGATCTACAAGAGTATCATAAATATTTTACGCTTCCATGTATGTATTTAAAGCCCAAACCACTAACCTATTAGGCTGAACCGTATGAAAGCTCCACTTCTGTAGGTCAGAGATGATCAAATATTGGCAATTTCACACAGTCCAGCCCAGTGCTTCTTTTTCAAGAGGAATTTGAGGGCACCAGTGAACCTTCAAACAATGTGAACAGAACATGGTTGGCTGACTTTTCCCAGCACTTCCCTGGCTTTACCAACATTAACTATCACGAACCCTTCCCGGGCGCACTGTCCGCGTTGCTCACTTCTAGAACTAAGTGGCCAAAATGCTTGCGAGGTGGACAGTGCTGCCTTCTGTGGTAAACTGAAGGGGTTTCCTTTAAACACCAGCACTGGAACTGCGGCAAATCCTGCCTCCAGATACACCACGTTCCGTCTTTTGCCAGATGGCATGCCAGACACACCACACCGGTCCCTTGGAGAGGGGCGGGCCACGCGGCCCAAGGACCTCATTCTGAATGCCAAACATCGCATTCAGTGCCACATGTACACTCTGGTCTCAAACCTATTTTCTGGAAGAAATCCCTAAGGTAAGATTTCTTGTTTATCATTAAGAACTTCACTTTTCCTTAATCTTCTGATGCTGCTTCCTCCTCCCATCTCACAGTTCTTGCATGCAACACTAAGGCGATGTGAAGAAACAAGCCTCTAAAACATTGCCACAATCACAACGGTCCAGGTTCTCCTCTCCCAAAGAATGGGCACTTGTCCTACACTCGGAAATGAGAATGAGAGGCTCCAGAGTACAGTACAGCAAGAAACGTTGTGTCACATTTCACACATTGTGTACCACAGATGCAGAAAAAGAATGTATGACTGCCAATCACCTTATATAAACTGAGCAACAGAACTGTGGAAAGAAGTGTGTCGAGCAAGTCACAAGTAAGAAAAATTTCCTGTTTACTTGATGTATTAAATTCAGCCACACAGGGGCGCCTGGGTGGCTCAGTCATTAAGCGTCTGCCTTCGGCTCAGGTCATGATCCCAGGGTCCTGGGATCAAGCCCCGCATCGGGTTCCCTGCTCCGCGGGAAGCCTGCTTCTCCCTCTCCCACTACCCCTGCTTGTGTTCCCTCTCTCGCTGTCTCTCTCTGTCAAATAAATAAATAAAATCTTTTAAAAAAATAAATAAATTCAGCCACACAGCAGTGGATGGCTGTACACCAGTCAGATACAGGCATGCAAGAAAACCACCACATTCCATCCTGGTAAAACCGAAGTGCCAGATCAGGAGTTGGTTATAACTTATGTTGCAACTATGGTTATAAACCATAATTATTTTTTTTCTCTATTTTTCTTTTCTTAAACCATAATTAATTTTAACTGGGAACAAAACACAGAAGTCTATCTGTAAATAAGGTTTCAAGATTCAAATCCAAGCCCGAAGAGGAACATGTTCCTCCTGGCTTGTAACTTGTTTTAGTTGCTGCTGAAATGATATTAAAAGTTAGATGAGAGGTTGGTCCTCAGCCTGGTTTTGTGATGCTTCCGAGTATCTTCAGTATTTTAAGGACTGTCCCAAATCAATCTAAATTCATTTATTTTTAACAATCACACACATCATCTTACATGCACATACCCCCCCCCCCCACCTAGTGTTCAGAGAAAAGAGAAGGGGTAACATCATGAAATTAACCCAAAAACTTCAAAAAGAATGACAATCACCGAGGTTGACTGAATGAATATATGCAGAGAAGGCAAGCAGTGTGTTAGAAAACACGTAGGAGGCGGCTCTTACAAACAGGAAAGGTAAAATAAGATGAGGAAGGAATACAGGAGAGAGAAGGAAAGAAGCTCTCAAAAAGAGTCAAGATAAAATGCATTCTCACATACCCAAATGTAAGATACACTAATTTCTTCCTGTTAATAAACTAGCCCTGGTTCAACCTAAGATTGTTCATAAGAGCCCTCGTGCTACATTTTAAATCACAAAATCAGGGGTTGGGGGCTTGAGGATGGCAAAGAAAAAGAAAAAGTCTAATCACTTATCACCTTTTCCCCTGGGTTTCATTAAATCCTCAGAAATATAAGTGGGCAGAAAGTAAAGGGACATCAGCAAGAATGGGGTGCAACAGGGATGTTGGTCCTACTGAAGCAACAGAACCCAGGCATCATGAACACAACGCAGGTGCTTGTCATTTGTATGAATCTCAGACTCTTTATTTCTATAAAATAATTCCCACTGCCTGAGGAAGCTCCCATTTCCAGGTTATGGGGTACAGAGTAAGATGGGAATTAACGTTTAAAAACATAAAGACAGCCATGAAAGGAGCATCCCAGGTCCTTCCCATCTCACGATGGAAGGTGGAGCTCAGAATGATAAATACAAAATCTGGGACTGGGTTAAGATTTTACTCAGTCTGCTTTTCTTTTAAGAGCAGAGCCCCGGAAGAACAGCTGGGCGCCATTCCCAGCAGGAGATACATGTCACGCAGACAATGACTGATGAAGAGGACAATGTTGCTGGGTCATAGAATGGATGAAGGAGACCCTCACCCTGAGCTTGAGAGGCCTCTACTTAGTCTTCCTCTCTGTGTGTCTCATCATACCTGCCCACTGAAGATGTAATCCAGGATCTCTCTCATAACCATTACCGATATCCCTTCAAGTTCAATCTTATAGGTTGATCCATCATCTTTTGGAGGATTATAGTTTAACTTTGTCCTAAGAAAGGGAAAAAAATGTAAAATTTCTATGAAAGAACAGAAATAGCTATAAATATTTATGCACTAAAACTCTATAAAGTAGATAATTATCAGCATATGAACCCCACCTAGGAAATGTAATTTGTTAACTTTAGATTAATATATATATATACATTTTTTATAACTTCTGACTACAAAACACTTGTTCCAGGATTCAGAATGCTACTTCTTAAAAAACAGACAACCGAAGAACTGAGAGCCACCTGAGTAAGGATCTCTACCCCAGCCCTGTTAGCCTTTTATTTTTTTCATGTATTTAATTATCTAATTATTTTCAATTATGTAACAAGGACCCCACAACCATCCCACCCAAAACACAAGCTAGGACCTTAACAAGAACCTGCTTCTACCCAAACGTTCCTTCTCACCATCCATCCCTCTGCTTTCCCCATCTGAAGTAACTATCGTCCTAAATCCCATGTCTGATTTTTCCCTTGCTTCTTTGTTATTACTGTACCCACGAAACCACTCTCCTTGTGGTTGTGATCTGCACCGCCCTGTCACACAGGTGTGGAACATCTCTTTGTGTCTGTGGCCACATGTGTTTTCTCTTCTGTGAAACACATGTTAAGTTCAAATCTCCTGTTCATTTTTTGAGTTAATTGTCTTCATGTGGAGGTGTAGGAGTTCTTTATTAGATTCTTGATGTTAAACCTTTGACACACTTGACACCTTTGTTTAAGGCAATGAACAACTTGAAGAATAATTTTTCATGGTGAATGTTTTTTGTGTCTTGTTTAAGAACTGGTCCCTTACCCAAGGTCTAAATGATGTTCATAATTTAGCAGTGAGAAAAGGTAAGACACAATCTAAATTGCACTTAAGAACCTCCCACCCCCTGAAGCTGGGAATTGGTCAAATAAGGCAGCTGTGGAAGGAGGGTGAGAGATGAGCCAAAAATAGACACAGGTTGACAGTGGCAGTAAGGAGCTGAATTCCCAGGTCCTGCCTCCACATATATACACAACTCCCCGTAAGGCCCTCCCCACCCTGCTCCAGTGCAAGCTAAGTGATTTACATTGTCAAGAGTATAAAACAGAGGGTGGGTCTCTGGACAGGGGGGATATCAGGCACATTTGAGGTAAGTGTACTGCACCAAAAACAGAGCAAATAGAGTGTTTACATACTGAATGCTGAGACCACCAATCTTTTTTCCCCAATTCTGCTCTTAAATATTGAAAGCCAGACCTACATTCTCCAGGCAAGAAACTGGAAGACTCTTTGGAGGATCTGACCAGCCCTGAAAGGAAAGACCTAAAGCTATGGACACAGGTCTGCCCGAAGAGCACATGACCTCAAACTTCTGAAGGAAAATTATTTCCAACATAGATTTTGATTACCAGCCAAACTACCAATCAAATGTCAGGATAGAATGGATATTTTCAGCTACACATGGTCTCAAAACAAATTACCTCCCTTGCGACCTTTCTCAGCGTGCTGCTAGAAAATGTGCCCCAACAAACAAGGGAGTGAATCAAGAAACAGGAGGATTTCAGTAACTAAAAGACAACACAGGAAAGAAGGGAAGTCAATGTAGGCAATGGTGCAGAATGGTCCTGGGCCAGCAGCTATGTACAAGTAGAAGGAAGCCAGTCCATCCTGAGGTCTTGGAGACCCTGAAGAAGATGAAATTGATGGGATAATGTATCTGGAGGTATGAAGAGCATCAGACAACCTTGTTTCCTTCCTGTATTTCATGTCTGCTATTCCAGCCTCTCCAGGTGCTCACTGCAGCCCGGGTTTATCTGTATGCCTGACACTTTTAATAAGTGAGGGAAAAAATCTTGTCAATTCCCAACCAAGAGAGAAAAATCATATTAGTGGTAAGACTAAGACCTAAATCTGAAATGCACCATAGAGTCTTTTTGGCAGCACACACGGAATTTTTCACTGAGGATATCGTGACTTTTTGTATTTCTCAATCACTGTGCTGGTTATCGATGCATTGCCTCTCCGCTCCAAATTCTCCCTTTTTGCATGCCCTGTGAAAATGGATCTGAGCCTCTTAAATAATTTTCATCAATTGGCGTGACGTTAAGCTTTTCGGCAGAGAGCGCTGGAAAGACCGTGCTTCCTGGTTCTGGTCTAGCAGCCTGGAAGGCTCCTACAACGCAGCCAGCCTCCCCAGCACGGAGCTCCCGGGGGCACCAGTCTTCCCTGCGGCTCCTGAGGGCAGTTTTGACACCTCTCGTGAACAGCTTTCCCAGGCACCTGCGAGGACAGACTTCTGGCCAGTTCCAGCTGCATGGCTTCCATGCCACGCAGAGAGTTGTGCCTGTGCGCTGTCCAAAATGTCTGGAGCTCAGCCTCGGGTGGAGGCTGCTCCTTCTATGGGCTATTCCTGTATCTTTTAGAGTTTTCCTTACTTCTTACGAGCTAATCCCTCATGACTCCAATCTCCTGCTGTAGTTTCTAATTCTTTATATTAAGCTTTCTTTGTTGAAGTTACTGTGTGGACTTTGTCTCCTGACCAGACCCAGACTGAGAAGGTCGCTATTTAAAGGCTGTAGCTCTGGAACATGTTCGGGTGGGGGAACCTCAACCTAGAACTGGAGCTGTTCTTATTTTAAAGTAATCCATGTTCACACAAGAGCTGGCTGTGCCTGCCCGTGCCTGGTGTGGACGGTGGAAGGAGGAGGGGGACTGGACTGGGGGGAAGGGGCTACAAGCAGACCTTTCCTTTCAGTGTTCAACCACGTGACTGCATGGCGGCTGTGTCCTGAAGTTGACTATACCATCATATGTTTTCACAATGAAGAATACAGTTTTCTGTCTCAGTGAGAGATGGCTAAGAAGACAGAAAATAAGATTCCTGTAGGTATGAGCACTGACCATTTCAGACTTCTCTAAAAGCAGATCCTTTTCAAAGCCCATGAAAAATGAATCACTGTACTATCAAGTCTCTAAACATCTGAAATGTCTGATCTCTCCTGTACTATCCCTGCACACTCCATTCCTACCCCTCTTGTAAAGACTGCCTTAAATGTCAGTTCCACAAAAAGTTATTCCTCATCACTCCACCTTCCACAGGCTACACCTGCACCCTCACCTCCATGCAGGTACAAATAATTTCTCCTGCTACAGATTTCCCAAGCACTTTAGGAGTCCATCAAGTTCTGTTGCTATTGTGGTATTTAAGTACATATCCCATTTCATATGTCCTTTATTTAACTTCAAGTTCCTTAAAGCCAGAGTCCTATTTATCACTGTAACCTGGCAATGGAGCCCAGTGGTTCACAAAGAATAGATGTTCAACAGTTATTTGTCAAGTAAGTGTTGGAAGTGATAGTGGTCTTTGAATATTCAAAGTACTGTCACATGAGGTTTCCTTCCTGCATGACGTCAGGTACAGTGACGTGGAACCAGAAGCAATAGGAGTAAGAGATTTTAATAATCGCATCTGTCCAATGGTGAAAGGACAGAAGCACAGCGTTTCTCAAACTTTAATGTTCAACTGGGTCATCCAGGGGTCTTGATCCAGAAGGTCTTGGTGCGGTTTGAGTTTCTGCATTTGTAACAAGGTCTCAGGCAGCACAGATGCTTCTGGTCTCCAGACCCCTCTGAGTAGCAAGGGGTTAATCGATGCTTCCCAAATTACCCACGGCTTATTTGGTACTTGTAATTCATCCCAGATGAGTATTTTGTAAAATATAATAAAAGTATAATGGGAATATAATGTACCACATGGCAACTACAGTTAATAATATTGTACTGCATATTTGAAAGCTGCCAAGAGAGTAGATCTTGTAAGTTCTCATCACAAGAAAAAAGTTTTGTAACTATGTAAGGTTACAGGTTCACTAGACTTACCGTGGCGATCATTTTGCAATGTATACAAATATTGAATCATTGTGTTGTATACCTGAAGCTAATACAATGTTATGTCAATTATACTGCAATTAAAAAATGAAGGAATTATTAGAAAACTGAAATAAAAAGACACATAAAATGCAGGCCCCAATTATTTTATCATCAGATTCAACAGACGTAAAATTACTCTGGCAAATTGCTACAAGTGTCTAACCTCTTAACCTCAGTGGGGCACCTGGGTGGCTCAATCGGTTAAGCATCTGCCTTCGGCTCAGGTCATGATCCCAGGATCCTGGGATTGGGCCCAGCGTCGGGCTCCCTGCTCAGCAGGGAGTCTGCTTCTCCCTCTCTCTCTGCCCCTCTCCCCAGCTTGTGCTCTCTCTCTCTCTCTCTCCCCACCAAATAAATAAAATCTTAAAAAAAAAAAAAAAACTCTTAACCTCCATGCATGTACTTGTATTATGGCGGCTTGTTATCCAAACATCATCAGTGTGCAGGTGATGTCCTCGTAGGCTGGATGACCACCCATTTCTCAAAAATATGGTGAAAGCTGGTCTCGAGTCTCTTCTAACCCTAGCTGGTAAGAGTCATTCAAATCTATTTTGAAATAGTCTTGCTTCAGAGCCTACCGTCACTCTGTCACCTCCTTCTCTCAGTTCTTGGAGAGCTGCCATGCCTTTCCAACTCAGTAACCTCAAGTGTGTCTTTTTCTCCCTCCTTTTGTCTTCCCTTTTTCCTGATTCCCCAGCTAAGTCTCTTGATCTCTTTAGTTTTTGTCACTCTGACTTAACATTTCTTTCCTTCAGGAAAGACCTTAATTTGCCCAAGATCCACCAATTAACTGTCCTCACCCTCCAGCCCAATACATTTTCTCCATAACTTCCCCTTTTTATCTAGAATTTTCTCATCTTGCACATCGTCTCTCTCTCCTCTGCTACACAGAATTTGGTGAACTGCGCTGAGTTAACAAATTAAAAAAAGAAAGAAAGAAAGCTCACCCAAAGCGTTAATAACTAACAGTTCTGTTTTGAAAGTTAGCCCGTAAAAAAAACAGGAGGTAAGTCAACTGTTCTTTTCTGTGTTCTTCATCTCTCCCCTAGGAAGCTTTAGGGTCATACCTAAATTTACTGGAAGTAGCAACATCTTCGTTTTTATTATGATATGATGTCAATTCACAAACTCCTGGAGAATGCAGCAGTCTTAAAATGTCACTTTGAGAATTTTATCACACGCAGAAAACACTAGAAATAATTGAGAGTATCATAAAATGGGGCCTCGGGTGTTCAGATATAAATATCCACGCCTGTCACATTATTCCCCAGTTTTGTTTCTAGGGCAAGACATTTCCCCTCTCTGCCTCTGTTTTCTCATTTGTAAAAAGAAGCAGTTAGATAAAGTGATTTGAGAGCTCTCCCACCCCCAAACATTTCTGGACAAAACAGCTGAAACAGGCCATTGAGTTCGTGCAGAGACTTGGCTCTGGAAGCGTCCTGTGGAGTCCTAGAGGGTGAAGTCACGCCAACTCGATCAGGGATCGAGGATTTATAACACGCCTGCTGTGGAATATGCTGTACAAGTTTATTTTTCCTCCAATCACCTATCCTCTGGGCAGGCAAGCATTTATTTTCTGTCCTATTAAAGTTGAACAGACGTGAAACAAAATCAATTTTTCTTTTTCTTGGCAACACTGAAAAGAGATTTTGTAAAGAAAAAAAAAAAGCATTGTTGGCTACTAGTTAATAAAGAAGCTGGTATTATTCAAAATTTTGCATCCATGAAAGAGGCCTACAACCTTTAAGTGAGTATAACAGAGCCAAAGTAAACTGTTGGTTATAAATCGTTCTTTCCTCACCGGCTTCCAATTACTGAGCAAGTTCAATGTGTCTAAATGCCCAGGAAACCAGGTCTGATTCTACTCTTCCAAGAACCACTTTAGACATCACTGAATGGGATTTGATATAACGGTGACAGAATAAATCTAAGTGACTTTTCTTCCTCTCTGATGCAAAAGCTTGTCTCCAATAAAAGTAAGGAAACATACTCAAATAGAATGCAAGAGAATGTAATGTTTAAGTCAAGATTTATAGAAATTCTGGGATGATTCATGGGCATTACTCATATGGTTTTAAGTGATTCATGTCACCTCAAACTGTGTAGCTACTGACAGCGGGCTCTCTGAGATCTGTGCAGAGGGGCTTAGGCTCACCACTGCATTTGCCCGCTTAAGCCAAACTCCTAATTCATGTTCCTGGGCGGGGAAGGGAATCTGTTTTACAGATGCTCCTCCCCACCTTTCTCATCTTCATGAGCTCCTAAAAACCACATCAGAAATGGATGTCCAGAGCAGTGAAAGTATGATGGATACCTGTCATCATATATTTGCCTAAACCCCCAGAATGTACAGCACCAAGACTGAACACTAATGTAAGCCACGGGCTCTGGGTGACAGTGATGTGTCAGTGTGGGTCCATCAACTGTAACAAATGTCCACTCTGGTGGGGCCACTGATAATGGGGGAGGTTATGCATGTGTAGGGGCACGGGGTAGATGGGACATCTCTGTACCTGAAGTGAAATGTCAATTCTGCCACGAACTTTAACTGTTCTAAAAAATGATGTCTGTTTTAAAAATATTGTTTTAGTCCCCATTCAACTTAATAAATATAAATTTGTAGGTAATATTTCCATCAACAGAAGGCATCCTTCCATGATGCCTTTTATGGCCTCCTTTTTATGGATGGGAAAAGAGGAACTTCCCTTTCTAATGGTTCCTCTCACCCAAGAACATCATCTACGCGATTTACATGGGTATTTGAGATGGAAGCAGGGGTCCCAGAGGGAGAAGCCTCCAGGCCCGGTGGGCTATGAACCAGGTGCCACAGACCTCTAGGTGAGCTCCCCTGCCCCAGCACCGGGACCCACAAAGGCTCAAAAGGCACTCTTCCTACAGGACCAAAGTCAGGGAGCAGTGAGGAGAGGAAACCACAGGAAAGCTCGGGCATAATGCCACCGACCTGGCCCGGAACGGCCACCAGCCTAACACTGCACACGGAGAGCAGGGATTTTGAAGTGGGAGGTGGGAAAGAACCAGCAGAGCTGTGACGTGGCCACATTACTCCTATTAGGATTCTAGGAACAGAGCCTCACTACCGGCATACCATGCTAATGGAGCTTCTCCTTCGTTACTTCCTTTAATCTCTCTCTATCCCTTTCTCTTCACCTCCAGCCTTCGGCTCTTCTTACCTCGACGGATTTTCACTTCCTTACCATCAAAACCTCCCTCCTCACAAAGATCCTGCGATGACTCATAATTTGAGTGGGTTTTAAGAGTAGCTCCTGGGGACACCTGGGTGGCTCAGTCGTTAAGCGTCTGCCTTGGGCTCAGGTCATGATCCCAAGGTCCTGGGATCGAGCCCCACATCGGGCTCCCTGCTCTGCGGGAAGCCTGCTTCTCCCTCTCCCACTCCCCCTGCTTGTGTTCCCTCTCTTGCTGTGTCTCTCTCTGTCAAATAAATAAATAAAACCTTTAAAAAAAAAAAAAAAAAAGAGTAGCTCCTGAACCTGGCTTCCCAGAATCTTCTGGCAAGCTCTTCTAGAAAAGCAGATCCCTGGGTCCCATCCCAGACCAACTGAGTCAGGTTCCAAAACTGTGTACATTTAAAAAGTTCCCCAGCTTATTGTGACACATTCCCTCACCCCTGGAATGTTCCCTTCACCCTCTACTCCCCCTAATCACATGGTTTAATACTGCACTCACTTCAGGTCTCTGCTCCAAAGAGCAGCCCGGGTACCACGCTATCTAAAATAACACCTCTACTCCCTTCCCTGCTTCATTTTTCTTTCTTTTTTTTTTTTTAAGATTTTATTTATTTATTTGACAGAGAGAGACATAGTGAGAGAGGGAACACAAGCAGGGGGAGTGGGAGAGGGAGAAGCAGGCTTCCCCGCAGTGCAGGGAGCCCGATGTGGGGCTCGATCCCAGGACTCTGGGATCATGACCTGAGCCGAAGGCAGACGCTTAACGACTGAGCCACCCAGGCGCCCCTCTGCTTCATTTTTCTTCACAGAATTTATCATCATCTCATAAACCGCATCTGTTTAATGTCTATATCCATGACGATAGGGACTTTGTCTTGTTTACCACTCTATCCCCTTCCCTCACGAAGTGCCTGGTACCAAACGGCACTTGGCAAATGTGTATGGACTTGAATTAACAGCAGCGTACAGCCAGGCTGGGGGACCAATGCATTTCACCACTGCAATGCCCGTTACTGAAACAAAACGAGCACGCCTGTGCAGAAACCGCACCACTGACCAGCCCGACGGTTGTGAGCTTTCCTGTGCTGCATCCCACTCGTTCGCCCACACTGAGGGGAGGGGGTGCTTCCCCCAGCATCCAATCCGTGTGTGCTGTTCCGCAATTCAAGAACTGACTGTCCCTCTGCTGCAAAGCTACCCGAATGTCCAGGATGCCACCACCTGAGTTTGTGCTGAGGGCAAACGTAAATTGGAGTGTAAGGCTGGCTTAGGGGAGGTCTGCGGTCTGTGAACGAAGCTGCCTAACTGGCCGGTGTTCCATCTTTGCTTCCTTGCCCTCCACTCACCGTCACTAGCGCACTGCTTGGAAAAATGTAAAGATTAGGAAAGGTTTCTAGAAAACCAAGAGTTTACTGTTCAGGTGTCATCCCACCAAGCAGCCCCACAGTAATGAAGCTGAAGCAGAACCACCTCCAGTCCCAAGAGGCTGCGGCCACAGTGCCATCCATCCCTGACAACCTCCCCACTGCCCACCACCGACCGCCGACCTGGCAGCACACACGGAGTCACAGAAACGTCTTCCATTTTCCTCTGACAGCACACCATCCACTCTGAAGATGAAATACAGTGTTCCTATTTAGACCTGCTCTGAGCAACCATGTCCAATTACATCAATATCTGGAAGAAATACGAGAACACAAAGTGTATGCCTTTGAGTCATGTAATCTGAACAAAGGAAAAATTTATCTGGAGGGAGATAATGTTTTCAGGTAAGAGAACATGCCAAGTGTGAATTACCTTCAGCAGGAGGAGAGCTTGAGAAAACTTCCTCAGGGTATGCGCTGGGGGGACGGGGGTGGGGAGGGGAGGCGGTACCCACAGCACACCGGCAGGGACTGTGGATATGCAACAGCTACAAGTGAACTCACTTACACCTGCCCAAGCACAGCGACCCCTGAAGGGAGAGACGGGATCAAACCCATAAAGCCTGTAGGGCCAGGCTGCTAACCTTGCTGTGAGTCCCCCTGCTGTTCAGGCACAGCACCAAGCACTAGGTATGGATTCAGAAATCAGATCTCAACTAGGTGGTGGGCCCCAATCTTGAGGAACTGACAAACCATCACCTCTAACCCTGGGCTTCAGGTCAGTAAAATGAAATGCTACGAGTTATTTCTAGGAGTCTGATGCCTCTAGCATTATGTCCCCACAATAAATCTCTATCCCAGCCTTCTGGAAGCCTGTTCCTCCCCAGGTTGTCCCCATCTTAGGACGAGGTGCTGTTCTCTACCCAGCTGCATAAGCCTGACAGGAGTCTAAAAACAGAAGGAATGACTGAGTTACAAAGCCAAGTGAACACTAAAACTAGTGAGTGAAAGTTGATGAGGCATGGAATACTTTCATAGTCTCAAAGTATCGCCCCATAATTATTAATCACAAAGAGAAATACAGTGGATTATACCAGTGGACGCCATCTTTATCCACGTGATCAACGAACGTTATCTAACGTTGGGACAAACTATCATGGGGCCCTGACAGGTACACGATGGAGGATGCGACGTCACTCCCGAGCTATTCTTGCCACAAATGTAGAACCTCAATCTAATTGTAAGAAATCAAACCCAAGTTCCTCAACAGTCTACCAAATAACTGATCAGTACCCACCCATACGGGCCAAGGCCAAGAAAGATAAGGGAAGACTTTGGAACTGTCACAGGAGTGACAGAGGAGGAGACCGAGGGGACAAGACAAGTGAATCACTGTAAATACCGTGGAGCAGGTGCTGTGCTAAGCACAAGGGAGTCAAAAAGTCAGCTCTCTAGGGAGAGAGGTCAGAAAAGGCTTCACAGAGGTGGCACCTGAATCGGGCCTCAGCTGAGGGTTTTACACTGAGGAGGGACAGCAAAGGCAGTGAAGTAAGTATTGTACGTCCAAGCAACGACAGGGGTGAGCACATTTGGACTTCACCTCAAGAGAAATGGAGTTGTACATGAGGAATTTTTTTAAAATATATATATATATTTTTTTTTACAGATCTTATTTATTTGACAGAGAGAGAGACAGCGAGAGAGGGAACATAAGCAGGGGGAGCGGGAGAGGGAGAAGCAGGCTTCCCGCCGAGCAGGGAGCCCGATGCGGGGCTCGATCCCAGGCATGACCTGACCTGAAGGCAGACGCTTAATGACTGAGCCACCCAGGCGCCCCTAAAAATCTTTTTAATTTGAAATAATTTTAGACTTACAGAAAAGTTTTTAATCGGAGAGTTCCTATACCCCCCTCACATGGCTTCCACTAATGTTAATATCTTAAATAATCTTAGTACAACTATCAACACTAAGAACTAAAGATTGGTATAATACTATTAAGTAAATTATGGACTTTATTCAGATTTCACCAGTTTCTCCCCTAATGTCTTCTCTCTGTTCTGGGGTCCAATCTAGGGTTCCAAACTTCAGTTCATGATTGTGTCTCGAACTTGTGACAGTCCTTCAAATCTTCACCTTTCAAGGCGTTGACTCTTCGGTGAGTAGTGGTCAATTATTTTGTACAATGTCCCTCAAGTTGGGTTTTGTTTCTTATAATTAGACTGAGGTTATGTACTTTTGGCAGGAACCCTACAGAAGTGATGTCATGTCCTTCAGTGCAGCGTATCAGGATGCTGATGTGTAGGAGGTTAACCCTGGCCATTTGGCTATGATGGCATCTGCTGGGTTTCTCCACTAAGAAGTTAAAAGTCACTATTTATCCCTTTGTTATTATGAAGTCTATTGGAGAAGATAATTTAGAATATACAAATACCCTTTTTTAAGAAAGATTTTATTTATTCGAGAACAAGAGCGATCACAGAGGAAGAGGAAGAGGGAGAAGCAGGCTCCCCACTGAGCAGGGAGCCCAATGCGGGACTCGATCCCAGGACCCTGAGATAACGACCCCAGCCAAAGGCAGACGCTCAACCAACTGAGCCACCCAGGCACCCCCAAATATCCTTTTTCTCCTCAAACTCTTGCCCACTAATTTCAGTATCCACTGGTATATCTTGCCTGTAACAATTATTATTATTATGGTGCTCAAATGATGGTTTTCGATTCTTTTATTCCATCTACATTTATTAATGGAAATTCTTCTGTAAGGAGGAGCTATCTCGGGCGCCTCAGTGGCTCCGTCGGTTAAGCATCTGACTCTCGGTTTCAGCTCAGGTCATGAACACGGGGTCTTGAGATCGAGTTCCGCGTCGGGCTCTGTGCTGGGCATGGAGTTTGCTTACGATTCTCTCTCTCCCTCTCCTCTGCCCCTTCCTGCCCCAGCTTGTGCATGCATGTTCTCTCTCAAAAACAGTTGGGTTTTTTTGTTATAAAACTGAAAAATAAAAGCTATCTCTTCTCCCATTTATTTATTCATCCACTCCTTCATTTACTCACGCCTACACATGTGGCTATGTATCCATTCTATGGTTTATGGTCCAGTGTTACTGATATTCATTTCCTTGCTCAAACTGCCACATGAGAGTTCTTTCACATTGGCTCTCTCGTCTTTTGAGCACCTCCGGACTTTCTGGCACAAATACTCTGGGCTCGTGGTGTATTTTTCCTGCTCCAGTACCGGCACCAACCTTGTCTCGGAAGCCATCAGTTCTAGGCATTATCTAATGACATTCCAGAAGGAGCACTGGGGTAGCAGCGGTGTGGACTGATGGGGACAGAGCCCGGGGGCAGACAGACCAGTTCTGTCACCTTTCAGAACTAGGAACTGGAATGTGAGCAGCAGTGATGCTGAAGAGGAGACAGGTGGCAGAGATCGGAGAGGCCAAAATGATGGGCCGTGGCGTCACGTAGGTGCAGAGGGAGAGGGGGGCACATCCCCAAGGTCTCCGAATTTCTCCCAGGGAGTCTGGCAGCACAATGACCAGCATGGTGAAGGGTGGGCCACCCAGCCAGGGGAGGGGAGCTGGCCTGGGGGGGCAGGGCAGCCCTGCAGCAGGCTGTTGGGTATATCAGGCCTGGTGCTCAACAGAGAGGCCAAGGCAGCGGCATCACGGGAGTAGATGAAGTCGTTGAGAGAGGGGGGGGGGGGGGGGAGGACAGGAACTTGGGCCACATCACGTATAGGGACAGACAGGGAGGAGAGCCAGAAAAGCCAGCAGTAGGGGAAATGGGACAAGAAGGGTCACAGAAGCCTGGAGAGACCAAGTGTCAAGAAAACGACCAAGAGTGATAAATAGAGCAGACGGGTCAAATCGGATAAACACTTCCATGTTTTCACTAGATTTGGCAATTATATTTAGCAATTTTTAAAAGCAGGTTTAATGGAGTGATAAGATAGGAACAGAGGGAAGAAAAAAGAGGTGGTGAGACCAGGGACAAGACAAAATTTAGAGACTCTTGTTTGAAGAATTATGTGCTTGTGGGGCGCCTGGGCAGCTCAGTTGGTTAAGTGTCTGACTCTTGATCTCAGCTCAGGTTTGGATCTCAGGGTTTTGAGTTCAAGCCCCATGTTGGGCTCCATGCTGGGCATGAAGCCTACTTAAAATAAATAAACAAATAAATTTTAAAAAATCATGCACTCCTTAGCAGAGGTCGCAGAGATGCATCTGCTGGACATTTGTATGTCTCCCACATGTCAGGCCGTGAAATCAGCCCAAGCATGCTTCTGTGCCGGGGGAAGGAGCTAGAAGGGAGGGGAAAAAAATAAAAAATATAGAAGGAAGAAGATATGCAACAGAACCACCACCTAGAAGAAAGAGAAGATGTGAGGGTGGGCCAGAGGGAATCAGCCTTGACTGTGGATCTGTGCTCTACCCAAGGCTGGCCTGCAAGTCATCATTACATGATTTAAACAGCTTTAAAGATGATCTTACAGAGTTACAGTTTCTATGTCCAAATTTTTAAGAAATTTAATAATCTAGGGTCAACGGTCAACAAACTACCACCTACAGCCTGTTTCTGTAGGGCGTCTGAGCTAAAAATGGTTTTTATATTTTTAAAAGGTTGTTAAAACAACAACAAAGACAGCTAGGTGAAAGAGGCCACCTGTGGCCTCAAAAGCCTAAAACATCGGACTCTTTACAGAAAAACTTTGCCAAACCCTCCTCGTAGCAAGCATACAACATTTAAAAATCTGGTCTAAAAGACAGGCAAAACAGCAATACCTTTGAGAAAACACCTGCAAAAGCGACAAGGCCATGGTGACAGGCCTGTGGGAAAAACATAAGATACACTGCCAGGGTTTCTCCATGATAATCCAGTCTTCCTGGACAGTAATCTGGTTTTATTCTCCAAGAATGAATCTGTTTCTATCTTCAGAAATAGATATACCAGGCACATAGCCCCCCAAGTGGGTTTACCTGTACCCACAAAAAATACAAAGAAAAAAGAACCTCCTGTTTTGTTTTGTTTTTTTTTTCCTAATTTGCTTATAGAGTCACTATTCAGAAGAAAAAAGAACTGGAAATTTAAACGTCAAAGGGGAACGATGGAGCAAGTTGCATCATACAGCAACATGATGTAGTAAGAACTGGCTATTAAAAAGGATGATTAGGATGTGATATTAAGCTGTAAGGAGAGGGAAAGATGAGCCGTAAGTGACAGGTCTATCTGGGTGATGACAACTATTAAGTACACTGCTCAGAACCAGAATAAAGGGTGACATGAATAACTCTTGTGTGATCTTCCGTGATTTTTTTGTGTAAAAAAAAAAAAAATTCTTAAAATGTAAATCAGGTTCTTGTAACTTTGCAAGTAAAGCAGTCCATAAAATTTACGTCTTAGAAGACAAGGTTTGAAAATGCACGTTAAAATTTTAAGATGAGTTCAAAGGCAGAATCATGATGCAGCAAACTTGTGAAGCAAAAAATTCCTCTAGAATGAAACAAGCCTGAGCCCTCGCTCCGGTCACACCCTGACCTTCCGGAAAAGCACATAAAAGAAAGACATTCATGCCACAACCTGCCAAGACAGTTCCAGATTTTCTACTCAGGATGCATTTTCAGATGCTATTTAAAAGGCTCCTTCTGTACCCTTTGAAGACCCCATGCACATGGTCCTCTCAAGCGCTGGCCCTTTGATTTGGGGGCACTTCTCACAAGGGTTCTCTAGTGGAAAACTGGCTCCTCTCATTCTTTTTCACGGCAGGATATGAAGTGCTACAGAACTTCTTCTGCATTCCGACTCACCTCCCTTTCCCTCTTTGCCAACGTAAAGAGTGAGGAGGAGGATTTGTGCTCCTGAATCAGCTCACAGAAAGAATAAGAATTTCTATGACTTTATTATTGTGTTTGTATGCATCCTTTCAAAGCAGTTCAAACCAAAGCATGAAGTGAAGGTTATGAAACCTTTTTTTTTTTTTTTTTCACTTTTTGAGAAAGGAGATAGTAAGTGGGGCAGAGAAAAACAGAAGCAGAAACACAGCCTCGAGCACGGCCCCGTGCATCCCCTTTCAGAAAGGGTGGGCTGAGCGCCTCTCCAGCAGCTTCAAGCTGCCTCTGCAATTTGCAATCTACTGTTATAAACTTCTCCAAACAACCTGAAGCTCAAAGCGCCTTCCAAAATGTTGTCAAGGGAATGCATGCTTCTCAATTAATTCTTTAGTCATGTCATCACAAAAGCTCTCTCACTGGAGCTGCTCCTTCTGAATAAAGAATTTGGTCCCTTCCTCTCCAGGTTTCTTGGCACCAGAAACAGCCTGTTGGGTTGACTGCATCTAAAACAGGGCAAATTAAAGACTCCCTTGTAGTAACTTCTGTCGTAGGACGGTCTATTCTGTCTCTCTCCCCCATCCCCAGCACATGGCCAGCTACTCAGCAAAAGTTACAGGAAAAAGTGTCACCTTGTCTGGGAGCAGCGTGTCCAGCATCCTGGACTCTGATCTTCCACGTCTCTGTCCGTACACACAGACAGCAGTCAACTCAATTCTCTCATGGATGGGGTTTCCAGTAATGGGCTTAGTGCCTCTGGCCCTAGAGATAAAGACAAGGGCTCTGAAAGCACCCAGTGCATCTGTCTGTTCTAGTTCTCCCCACAGAATGAAAGACAGACAGGCAGTGATGAAGGCACACACGATATGCTAAAGTAGCCTGTAGGAGGGAGTGATTATTTGGTGGAACTGGGAAAATGTTAGGAAGGGCTATCAGAATCAGGGCCTGAAGGAGGAGTACACATGTATCTGTCAGAAAAGAGGTCAAGAAAGGCAGAGACAAGAAACACGTGCAAAAATAAACATACGTATTCACAGATACTTCACCTGTGAAGCACTCGCAGAATTTTTAAGAACCAGAAGAGTATAATGAAGATGTTTATTCAGCAATGTCACCCCAAATTCAACACAAAACCAGAACGTTATGTTTCCCACTTTCCTTAGGCAGCCAGGCTCAAAACCTGCTACCCCCTCCTCCTTCCTCATCCTTAGTCCCCACATTCAGTGAACAGCGGGCTGCTTTCTTCCCTAATCCTGGATACTGGCCTCTAGCCGGTGCGCAGGACACTGCCATGGTGGGCTGTCCACATCAGCCAGCAACTCCAGGGCCCTCCCAGGCCTGTGGACATACAAGAACCAAGTCACCTTCCTAAAGTGGACCTCCATTCATAGTACTAGTGTTTAATGAGTGAACAAAAATCTAAACTAATTCGCTGGCACTCTAGAATCCGTTCTTACCTACCTGTCCATCCACACTTGCCCCCATTCCCATTCGAGCCTCCAGTCCAGTCCCATCGGTCTATTGACTACCTGAGTGCACACCTTCTGATCCTGTGCTTATACCTCTCTCCTGCCTGAATGATCCTTGCCTCTCTTTACGTTCCCCCCTCAATTCACCCGCTAGTCCTCGTCTTCAAGGCCTTGCCCAAATTCTGCTTCCTGCACGAAACCTTATGTGACCACCCAAGTACTTCTTCCTCTGCACAACTCCTAGAACCACAAGCAGCTATACAATTAAAATACTGTCCTACACTGTGTCTTTGCACAACTAAGCTGTAAACTTTGAAAACAGATTCTGTGCTTTACAGAATCTTTTAAAGCTGTCCCTAACTGAATACTCAAAGTGATAAGCACTGTTTACTAGTGATCATGAGGACGTGAACCTAGACTCTCTCTGGTCTTCTCACTGACAAGTCCTATTGCTACTACCTCTAATTCAGAAAGTTTATTCCAACTCATTGACAAACCCTAGTCCAGGGCCTCTTTATTTCCTGTCCCAACAACTGCAGCACCCTCCCAAATAAGACTACATCTTCTCCTTCTTATAGCCCTCAATGTCTATCCATAACCCTTAAAATAAAACCTAAACTCGTGCACGGACTAAACTATGTTGGAAGATTATATTGGGTCCCTTTCCCACACCCCACCACCTCCCCAGTCAGTTCCCAATACACATCCAGCAGCTCAGGGAAATGCTACAGTGAAAAGTTTAATCTTACTGGAGAGCAGTGTGAGTGCCAACCCAGGACAACAGGGTCCTGCCCACCCCTCTAATTTTGTTTCATGCCATCCTACCCACTGCTCACCATCTTATGCTGGTGTTCTTCTGCCCCCCACCCCCCGCCCCATCTGGTGTGCCTGTCTGTTCTGGTCTCTGGACCAGTGCACTTCGGTTTCCTGTGCCCCCCTGCCCCCCCCCCCTTCCAGGCCCCCCACACCTGCTCTCGTCAATCCTCCTGCACCTTCAGACCCTCAGAGTGGTGCTCCTTCCACCTGGACCGCAGCAGCAACCATGTCCATCCCTTACATCTCTCTGCGGCAGACGTCTTCACTGTCTGCCTCCTCAGATGGACTCTATGGATGTCGGAGCCCTGGGTGCCCAGGGCACGCCTGTGCCGCACAAAAGTGGTCAAGAAAAGTTTAGTGAATGAACGAGCATATTAGGGAACCTTGACCAACCATCCATGTTCTCAAAGACAGTTGTTTCTGTAAAGGTGATTAACTGGAGTCACTAATGTAATAGTCCATGATCAGATGAGTCATTGAACTAGACTTTTAGAGCAGACTTTCAGAATGATCTACTCCAAAAATAAATTCAACCTATTCCTTCCCCATTCTTGAAATGGACAGCACCACACAACATCAGGATATACAGTATTGAAAAATTAAGTGAACGTCGAAAGTACGTTGAAAAGTCTTTGGTCCTATGTTTATTTCCTTTACTAGCCCCAACGAGGTAGAAAAGATAACTAAGTGATTTAGGTCCCCATGTACGCGGGCTCAGGCCCAACACTGTCTGTGGGAGATGCAATCGGACAGCAGTTGGCGCACAAACACCACCAAGCCTCGCAACGTACAAGACTCCGCGACTAGTGCGGTGTGAGCTCCTCGCCTGTTACCTGTCACCGCGGTCTCCGCGGCACCCAGCTGCTACCGAGTGGCTTCTTGTGTATCTGATGGACAAACGGCTAAACCTATAATCAAGCCCCTAGACAGTTAACACTAATGACGTAAGATCTCTTTACTGCCACCTCTAGCTGTGATGGGTTAACACAGTACACGTCCTCCTTTAAGACAGTGCTAACTTTTTTACAATGGATTTTCTTTTCTTTTTTATTTGAGCATAGCTGACACCCAACGTTACCTTAGTTTCAGGTGGACAACACAGTAACTCAACCAGTTTATACGTTATGTTATGCTCACCACAAGTGTGGCCGCCATCTGTCCCCATACACAGGATCACAATATTATCGACCATATTCCTTATGCTGCGCCTTGCATTCCCATGACTTACTCATTCCATAACTGGAAGCCTGTATCTCCTTCTCCTCCATTATGCCCAACCCCTTCCCCCTCCCCTCTGGCAACCATAAGTTTGTTCTCTGTAATTCTAGGTCTGATTTTTTGCTTTTTGTTGTTTGTTCATTTGTTGCTTTTATTTTTTTAGATTTTACTTATCCGTGAAATCATACGGTATTTGTCTTTCTTTATTTCACTTAGCATAAAACCCTCTCGGTCCATCCACGCTGTCTTGAATGGCATGGTCTCATCCTTTTTTATGGCTGTGTAATAGTCCACTGTGTAAATATACCACATCTTCCTTATCCATTCATCTACTGATGGACACTTAGGTTGCTTACATATCTTGGCTACTATAAATAATACTGCAATAAATGTAGGTAGGGGTACCTGTATCTTTTGAAGAGTGTTTTCATTTTCTTTAGATAAACACTCAATAGTGGAATTATTGGATCATACGGTATTTCTAGTTTTCATTTTTTGAGGAACCTCTATACTGTTTTCTGCAGTGACTGTACCAGTTTACATTCCCAGCAATGGTGGATGAAGGTTCCTTCTCTACATCCTTGCCAACACCTGTGATTTCTTGTCTTTTTGATTTTAGCCCTTCTAACAGGTATACAGTGATATCTCATTGTGGCTTTGATTTGCATTTCCCTGATGATGAGTGATGCTGAGCATCTTTTGATGTGTCTGTTGGCCATCTGTGTCTTCTTTGGAAAAAAGGACAAAGTTAATTCTTGAACTGTAGTGTATTATTGGTAAGCGCAATCCCACATGCATACGGGTTAAGGCAGTGATGTCATTTCCAAAGAATGTACCAACAGCTGTGACAGTGGTGCATATGTTCATAATTCACTTTCCTACCAGTAGCAAAGGAGACGTTGGGGAAAGGAAGTAAAACAACTACTTTGTTCCTACCCCTCTGCCCCCCCAACTGCAGGAGGTAAAAAAACTAAAATTTTATTCCCTTCCTGCCAACCACAGGGATTATCATTTTCAGGCAGGGGATAGACTTAGTAGTTCTGGTCACACAAGGCAGTACTAGTACTTGAAAGGAGCCAGGCAGGAAAACAAGCAAACAAACCAACCAACCAATTAACCAACCAAACACACCCAAAATGTCCCATATCTGCTAGAGTAGGTCTAAACTTTGCACTCCAGCTTTGGTGTAGGAAAACTGGGCATTGGTGGGAAACGCTTCCTTTTGCTAACCAAATGGAAGACTATACAAGAAGACCTGGGGCCTACTGGCCTCCAATTCCGTCCTGAAGAAGAAGTGGGCAAGGAGAAAAGGGAAACCAAGGATCCACTCAGCTCTCAAAGTGCCACTCTGCTCAAACTTCCGGCTACTTCCAGTGAACGTGCTCCACGCATCAGAAGAGCCTCGTACCAACCCCACATTCCTAAATGGGAGGTTTCCTCCAATTCAAGGACTGAGAGATAGCAATTTAAGTGACAAAAGTCTACAAATGGGCGCCTGGGTGGCTCAGTTGGTTAAGCGACTGCCTTCAGCTCAGGTCATGATCCCAGGGTCCTGGGATGGAGCCCCACATCGGGCTCCCTGCTCTGCGGGAAGCCTGCTTCTCCCTCTCCCACTCCCCCTGCTTGTGTTCCCTCTCTCGCTGTGTCTCTCTCTGTCAAATAAATAAATAAAACCTTTAATAAAAAAAAAAAAGTCTACAAATATTTTGAGCTCAAGAATACTAAACAATTGGGGCACCTGGGTGGCTCAGCTGGTTAAGCGACTGCCTTCGGCTCAGGTCATGATCCTGGAGTCCCAGGATCGAGTCCCGCATCAGGCTCCCTGCTCAGCGGGGAGTCTGCTTCTCCTCCAACCCTCCCCCCTCTCGTGCTATCTCTCTTTCATTCTCCCTCTCTCAGATAAATAAAATCTTAAAAAAAAAAAAAAAGAATACTAAACAATTTACAATTATTCAGAGGCACAGGCAACAGGCTACCAATGATGCTCATGTGACTACAAAACCACAATATTTCTACTCATCTTACCATGCTAATATGAAAATCACAAGCATCAAATGTCTTTTATTCCTAAAAAGATAAGGAAACATTCAGTAGTTGAAAAGAATCACAACCTGTGGGAAAAAATACACATTTAAGGTTCTATATCCATCAGCACATTAACTCTACAAAGGAAAACGAATGACATTTGTCTACATCCCATAACTCAACAGTCTCTTTTTTAAAACCAGTCCTTCCATCTTCCATTTTTTATACATGCTGCCTCTCAAAACTTTATTGCTTAAAGGTTATTTCATCTAACAAAATTTTACCAAGATCTTATTTTCCTTAAGTATTCTATTTTCCTAAGATCTCTGAATAGAGGGGAAAATACTATAATTTATTCCCACAGAGGAATGGAATCAGCAAACATTATACCATCATTTTATAGCTAAGTCACTTTTTGGCACTAAACACCAAGAAAGAAGACTTCACTCTCTGCTCTTCTGAGCACAGGGGTCAAGAACTCCGGCTGAGCATTGGAGGGCATTTAGACATGACCTTTACCCTCTGAAGAACTACAGATGCTACCTTTACCTCAGCCTTTGATTTCCTTCCTTCTTTGGACTCAGCGTGTCTTAGGGGATGGAGAACCCACGGGAAGCACTTGAATTCAAGGTTGCAACCAGTCTGCCACTTGTCACACCCCACACCTCCGCGTCTCCACCCTTAACCTAGAATTCTAACTTACAAATTATTCATTCATATTATAGCTTCAGTACACAAAATGATAGACTTGTCTCCTGCTGAAGGATCATGCGGCTCCCTGAAGGACTAACCTCACATAAGCCAAATGACTCCTTATTTGTCCTAATTATGTTTTCTTTATGGATTATAAATAGATTTTAAGCCTCACTTTGATATCATGAGACAAACTGATTAACAGTTTAAACAATGGATAGAGTGGCTTTGTAATCTGGACGCTTAGGCTATATTATCCAAATCTACATTGTAAGAACCAGAGTTTATGGAAAAGCACTTTGCTTGATTCTCTAAATTACATAAGAGAAATTACTTTAAAAACATTGAAGAGGACTTACAGGAGAAAGTACAAACTGTAAGAAGAGGCAGAAGTCAAAGGGCATAGATTAAAAAATGACAACTTATCCATCAGTGCTCATGAGAGATGTTTTACTTTTTTTTTTTTTTTAAAGATTTTATTTATTTATTTGACAGAGACAGAGATAGCGAGAACAGGAACACAAGCAGCGGGAGTGGGAGAGGGAGAAGCAGGCTTCCCCTCGAGGAGGGAGCCCGATGTGGGACTCGATCCCAGGACCCTGGGATCATGACCTGAGCCAAAGGCAGACGCTTAACGACTGAGCCACCCAGGCACCCAGAGAGATGTTTTACTTCTATCACATATACTATTACTCAAAATGCCAATCCTCAGGAAAGTTTTCTACAGTAAATCTAAACACTTAACATTTCACTTTATGTCAGATTCACTAGTCTAACAAGAATTTTATTGATTTGTTTCATCATTTGAAACCTTCCAAAAACCTCTCCAGAATTCGAGCATTCACTGCTACTAGCAGGCAACCACTATCTCGGATAAATAAACAAATACCTTTAAGCTGAACTGAGTAATCTATGTTAAACTTAGAGCTCCAATTTGCAAGTGCTTAGTTTCCTTAGAAGCCAGAGAAAATACTGCTTTGGTCTTCTGAAATGGAACATACTTTAATATCAGTTCTGAAAAACTCACATAAGAAAAGGGTTTAATCAAACACAATTGCAAACACTAAAAAGGAGGGGAAGGTGAAAGAGAAGGAGGAAAAGGGGGAGGAAGAGGGAGAGGAGAAGAAGAAAAAAAAATCATTTTGCATTATATGACTGTAAGCCCTTCAGGACAGATTTCATCTCGTGAAGCAGTTGTTCGGGATGCCTTACAGTGGCTGGATGAAAACAAGGCCCAGATCCACTGAAAGATATTCAGGCCCAACTTATTTCCCAGCACCATGAAGGAACAGCAAGGGGCAGGTCTCATCATTTGAATTTTAAGAATGTTCAAGACTCAGCAAGAGTCTCAGAACCGGGAGCTTCTAGCTGAACCCTTGGGCACTAAGGAACTTACCAGGCTACAGTCATCATTCAAAATCCCGTGACAGGAGCAGACATATGCAGGGGACCACAAAGCACAAGTGAAAGAAAAGGGACTTGAGTACCAACAGCATGCTCTGCACACAGGAGACAAAACTAATGTACATTAGTGCCTATCAAGTACTAACAGGACAGGTTTCAGGTGCCCAAAGAAAGGATGATGACAATTTCCATGCTGCTCTGAAACTTGGACTTCCTACAGAGATCATATTAGCCTCCTTAAGTAGTTCATCAGCATCATCTATGAGTCAAAGTTTAGATTTAAATGGCAAAACAGGCTCATCGATAATTAGGCCTTGGAATACATCCAGAGTAAGAGCGTAAAATAAATGCTTGTTACAAAACAGCTCTACGGGGTTGGGTTTATATAGCAGAATACCCAACCAAATCCTGTATGAGAGGGCAAAGGAAACGCTTTAATGTCAATGAGCAACAAAACTTTAAAGGATACAATAAAGCTGTAAGAACAGAAACAGACCCCGTCTCCACAACATATACACAAAGTAAAACAAAATAGCACGGAGCTACACAATTCACACTTAAAGGGGATTTGCCGTTCATGTGGCCAGGCCAACCTCACTTCGCAAATGAGGAAACCAAGTCCCAGAAAAGCAGTACAAGATGCTCTAGACTGGCTTCTGGGCCCAATGTCTCCACTCCACCCTCACAGGACCTGCTTTCCCTGAAAAACAAGGGGGAGAAACTGCCATTCTTACCGTTGGCTGACTCAAGGGATCTAAAAATCTTGAGGATCTTTCTTCCCTTTACTCTCCAGGACAAAAAGCTAAACAAATTAACGTTCCAACAGCTACCCTCCAAAAAACGAAATTCTCAAGAGTGAACAGAGGCTCTTCTGGGCCCATGATCATGGCGGTGGCAGCAGACATGCCCTCGACGTGCAGAAGGACACAGGCAAGTTTGTGCACCTGCACGTGCTGTGGAGATACTCCTCTGCATCATCGGCGCCAAGGACCACGTGAACTTGGCTGAGGCTGACAAGGTGAATGGCAGGCTCAACAGCCAGTTTAAAACCTATGCTATCTGTGGGGCCATTTGCAGGGTGGGTGAGTCAGAGGACTCTATCCTCTGACTGGCCAAGGCCAATGGCAACATTTTAAAGAAATTCTGACTGGAGAGGAGCACTGATGTAGAATATCTGTCATAAATAAATAGCACCCCCCACCACCAAAAAAAAGTGAATAGAAGACAGGAACCTACACCTGTCCCTGAAGAATCATACAGTGGTTCGTTTTCAAATCCTTTTCAACTACATTACTCCCAAAGAAACATAGCTCATAAGAGAAAAGAGTCTGAACTCTCTATCAGATCAATGCGATTGTGCCAGAATCAGAAGAGCCTCGGACATGAAGCAGAGCAAACTCTGCAATATTCAAGAGAAAGGGAAATTTCCTATAAGCCTCAGGGAACCTTTCCCAGAAGGTCTCAGGGTTGCTGAGAAAGGAAAGATTCTGTGGGTCGTTATACCAACGAATTCAATTTTGCCTTAAAGGTCGTCAGCCACATTTTTTTTTAAAGATTTTATTTATTTGACAGAGAGAGCATAAGCAGAGGGAGAGAGAGGGAGAAGCAGGCTCCCTGCTGAGCAAGGAGCTCGGTGTGGGACTCGATCCCAGGACCCCGGGATCATGACCCGGCCGAAGGCAGCCACTTAACCAACTGAGCCACCCAGGTGTCCCCGTCAGCCACATTTAGATTTAGTTTTCCCAACAAACTGAAGGAAAAAACGTCCTTCAGGGAGCTGCGAAGAGGGCATACTGGGAAAGCAGAATCCCACTTACTGGGCTTAATGATGGACTGTGGAAGGTCCTACCTGCCTTCCAGTAGCATCTGTATCCTAACGCTGCTTGACACATACTCTATACAACCTCTTCTCAGGTTATCATTAGGGTTCTACTGCTAAAGCCGAGTTTTGTTTTTTTCCTTTTATACTGAAAGTCTTCCTAGTGTATGATAGCTAAGAGTAGCGGGAGGAAAAATAAATGCTAAACCAGAGATAAAGCACAGGAAATGATTAAATCAATAAGTTAGGTTAAAAGACTTTTCTATATTAAAATAGTAGAAAGTATGCCAAATGAGTTGCTTTAATTCCTACTCTGACAAAGCTGAATTGGTTCCCTCTGTTGGGAACCAATTCAAAAGCAATATATAACATTGTTTCTAAACCACACAACTTTACATTGCTTAGGATAGTTACTTAAACTAGGCTAACCAAAGATAATAAACAAAACTAAAATTTTTATAAAATGTCAGAGACTACCAGACTTTTGAACACTCAATCCATGTATTAATGACATCACAGATCCAAATGCTTAAGCTTCAAAAGGGAAAGTAAGAAACATCAAGTGCTAGAACATGCAAATTCATTTTGTTTCAACATAATTCTTTAAAGTTCCTTTCAAACAAAACAGACACATTATAAAAGCCCAAAATCATAGGTGTCAAAAGTTAACTAAACAGTTTATTTCAAAGTAGTAATACAGATTGGTCAAATTGCTTTGAAATAGTCTTGAGATTGACCATTTTAAAAGACAACCAAGAACATTCTAGCACTTCAACAGTCAAATAAACTTAAAATAATGTCACTGACAAAAACACATGGTCTGATTCATATTTATCTATAAAATGTCAAAAACATCTGTCCTACCTACTAAACAAGATGGAAGTGAAAATCAAAATGAGACAGTATGTAAAAGTACTTGATGAGCATTTAAATTATAACATATTGTGAATCAATAAGCAGTAGAGCTTACACAAAGAATAGTTATGAGTTAATGTTGTAACTTGGTATAGTTAGAGTAGGAGATGAAGTGTCATTAACTTGGAGTCTAATCTTAGTTCAACCACTAAGTACTAGTAACTTCATCATAATAAAATCACTAAGGCCCACTGAGTCCCATTTCCTTATTTGAAGAGTAACAAGAGTTAGAGCAGAAAAGATCTGAAGTCCCTTTCAGCTTGGCCACCTTGATTAATAACACCTAAATTAATAACACCTAAATTACTGCTATTATAAATAAGTAACATTTGACACTACGAAATATTATCATTATTTGCCACCATGTCACAAGTGGATACCACACCTCTCCTAATGCAGCAGATATAGCAGTAAATACCACTACCTTTGTAGACTTGTGTGCCGACCTGGAAAAGTTCAAAGCACTATTCACATTCCTGCACAGGTCAAAGATTAAATGAGACAAAGACACATTTTCTCTCTCGTTTATCAGACTAGTGAGCTGAAGTCAAGAGTAAGTCACCTGCCAACAGCTCACAGCTATAACAGTAAAAGCTGGAAGGAGAAAGCAGGCCCAGCGCTCTTCTCAATCAGGGATAACTGAGCATCTGAAATGAAATATAACAGAGCCAATCATCTAATGTCCAACCTGCTGGGGAAGAAAGGCAGGCAGTCACTCATTCAACATATATGCTGAACCACTAGGCACTGTCCTTTCTGGCTGCCAGGGATACAGTAATGGACAAAGGAAAAATCCCTGACCTCACAGAGCTTACACTGTGGTTGGGGAAGATGGGCAAAGTAAATGAGTGAAACAGAGGGTATATGATAGTGGTAAGTGGTATGGAGAAAATTGAAGCATAGAAAGGGGATAGAGAGCATGTGTTTGGCGATTTGTAATTTTCTTTTAAGCCTGCTGGATGCCACTTACAGAACTGCAACAATAATGCATCTAAAGTAGTTGTCCTAAGTGTTTCCCCAAACAGGGAATACTTCGGATACAGGGAAGACTCTGATCCGCCGATTCCAATTTGATATTGATTGCTCAAATCTTGGAACTGCCAGCTAGGATCTGTCTGTCATACCGGCAATCCAAATTCCATATTAACAAAGACTCTCTGCACCCCACCTTTATTTATTTATTTTTTTAAAGATTTTATTTATTTATTTGACAGAGAGAGACACGGCGAGAGAAGGAACACAAGCATGGGGAGTGGGAAAGGGAGAAGCAGGCTTCCCGCTGAGCAGGGAGCCCGACCCGGGGCTCGATCCCAGGACCCTAGGACCATGACCTGAGCCGAAGGCAGACGCTTAACGTCTGAGCCACCCAGGCGCCCCTGCACCCCACCTTTAAATCCACAAAGAGTCCAAGTAGATTTACAGAGCGCAGCCAGGACAAGTTACAAGAGCACCTGAACTGCTTCTGAGTTGGCATAGATATCTCCTAATGCAAAGGTTAAAATGGAGTTTGGGTTGTGCTAGGACAAAGCACTAAGAATACGATGCACATCATTTTGCTTTTTCTGACCTGTCAATTCTAATGACATTCTCTATTAGTCTATATTTAACCCGCTTACTGGACAGTTTCTCCAGCTTTTAGTATTTGTTTTCTTTTATTAAAAGAGCAACCCAGTTTGCAGAAAGTTGCTATAAGAAAATATAGCCCCTTGCAAGATCTGATACACTTGGTTAAGCACCATCTAATCAACCTTAATTAACCTGGTTAGTTGACTTAGGATATCAGGTTAAGCTTTGTTTTAGTTGTTTTAAAATGCCCTCTGAGTCTCTAAAATCTCATGATCCTCGCTTGTAACCGCATCCTGAGAATTACAGTAAGTGCTCTAAAATTAGCTACAGCTTACTTTAACGTGTCTATAACGCACAGCCTTGCTTTTAAATGGAGCTCCCACCGGGAGTGAAAAAAGACACGTCTGACAGGAACTTCGGCCTTGGGGTCGGATCGCCGATCCCAGGGAGAAGATCCCACGAGCGTTTCCTTCTGCCCACAGCTGGCGAGGAAGTGTTTGTTTGGCGTCTCCGCGGGAGGGGCGCGCCCGGCTCAGTTCGCCGCGCGGGCCCGGCCCACTGCGCGATTTGGAGGCGAGCGGCCGGCAAACTTCAGCCGGGCTCCGCGGGCCGGGCCCGGGCGAGGCCCCGCCCTGCTCGCGGGTGCGGGTACCGGGCCGCCTCAGGACGGCGTCCGGGGGGCCTCGGCGGCTCGGAGTCCCGGGCGAACGCCGGGCGGTGGGCACCGGAGCTGGGAGGACGGGAGGGCTGCGGCCCGGGCTCCGGGGTCGACTCCAGAGGGCCGGGGTTCCCCCCAGGGGGCACGGGTCTGGCCCGAGGGTAACCGAAGCTAAGGGGCTGTCCCGGGGGCCCGGCAGGGCGTCCGGAGGGACCCCGCGCCGAGCGGTGACCAGGGAGGAGTGGGGCGGCTGGGGGAGGGGGACCAGGGGCTCCCGGGACACGCCCGGCCCGGCCCGCCCCCGGGCTCCCGTCAGCGCGGCCCCGCCCGGCCCGCCGCGGCCCCCTCCTCACCTGATGTATGGGCTGGCCGCCGCCAGGATGTTCTTCTGCACCGGGATCTCCTCCCCGTCGAGGACCAGGTGCGCGTCGCAAAAGCGGGACTCCTCGCGGAAAGAGCTAAGCGCTCGCAGCAGACGCGCGGCATGCTGTGGGTCAGACACAGCGCTGCCTTCGGCCATCTCGGCGCCGGCTCGTCAGCCCTCTGGTCCAGCTGCCCCAGCCGCCCCGCCAGACCCCTCGAGCTGCCCGCGTCCGGCGCGCGCCCTGTCTGCACAGCGCGCGCGCGCGCCCGTCCAGCCCGACTCTGCGCTCGGAGAAGCGGGAGCCCCCGGAACGCGCCTGCGCCATCGGCGGCGCAAGGGGCTTGCGCCTTTAAGGAGCCGCGGCGTTGCGTCATTTCTCCGCGACGCCCCCGCGCCCTCGGGCCCTCCCCCTCGCCAGTGATCGCTGGAGGCGGCCAATCAGAAGCCTCGTTCCTCTGCTGGATCAGCTGGTCGTGGTGCGTCTGTCCGCCGCCAGGAACCGTTGCTGCAGTGGTGGAAGATGTGCAGGCACCTGGGACCCTGTGGTTCTGCCCGGGGCCTCTGGCGCCGCGAGCCTGAATCCGAGCCTTGGCTCTTCCACTCAGTAGCTGTGTGGCCATGGGTAAGGTGCCCACCCTCAATTTCTCCATATGCAAAATGAAGGTGATGACTTCTTCGTGTTGTTGTGGACTCTTGTGAGCTCACGCGTGTAAGCAAGGGCGCAGTGGGTGTAGCTTTTCTTATTGATGAGAGAAAAGGCGCTTCCCGGGTAAGAGGACAGAGACCCGAGAAAGCAGGCCCTCAGAGCATCTGGTTGCCGGCTACGGAGGAGATGTAGCAGATGAAGCTAGAGAAGTACTGACAGGCCTTATATTTTGCAGAGCCTCCTTGTCTGTGGTAAAGAGGTTGGTCTTGATCCTGCAGGGGTTAGGAACTATGAGAGGGTTTTGAACAGGGTGTTTTATAAAGATCACCCAGCTGCGTGGAGAATGAGGAGGGTGGTGCTAAAGGCAGAAAGATGCTTAAATATTGCAGTACTTGAAGGAAGGGCCCGGGGACCTAAACCGAAGGATGGCGATGGACGAGGATAATAATGGGCGGCTTTAAAGGAATAGACAGAATTGCGAGGGAGAGGGGGTCAGGACAGTGTTCTGGTTGAGTAACTGCGTGGATGTTGGGACTTTTCAGACAGATAGAAAATGCCAAAGGAGTCGGGTGTGTGTGTAGAGAACCAGATGTTAAGATGTGACTAGAGTCCCAACCCGGTGAAGATCAGAGTTGTGACAGGAAGCAACTTTGGGTGAGCTCAGTCAGGGCAAGCCCCTTTGGTCTGAGGTTTCCCTGGAGGTTAAAGGGCACATGGGAGCGTGGAATGTAGCCACCATTTTGTTCAAACACTAGGTTGTTTGTACAACCTGATTGTGCAAACATTAGTTCATTTGTACAACCCTCAATAAGCTTCTAAAGAATTAGCAATTTTTCTGGAGAATTAGCGATTAGGGCCAAGGACCTGAAGAATGGTCAGCATCAGATAAGGCAGGAGGGGGTTTTCACTGGATCAGTTCAATCTTTTTCTTCAACCAGCTGAAAGGGTCCAGTACAGCCTTGAGTCTTTACCCTGAACCAGCTCAGGCTTTGGAGTCACCGCAGGAATCAGAGTATATAACTCTGGCAGAGTCACTGGCAGAATAGATGGGGAAAAGGAAGTTAATAGTGGAAGGTCTAGACATTTCTAGTTCCTTCTTCAAACTCAGCTCAGCATTTATGGATGAAATGATAAGGATGTCTCAGATTGGCTTCAAAACAAAATGAAGGGATGGAGGGAAACGGGTGAGGATATAGATGAATCAAAAGTGTCTATGAGTTACTAATTGTTAAAGCGGGTTGTGGGTACACGGAGTTTCATTGTATTAGTCTCTGTATTTTGTGTATGTTGTAAAATGTCACAATAAAAGTAAAAAAAAAAAAAAACAAGATAAGCAGCTCAAACTTATCTTCTCCGTGATACCTGCCCAGTATCCCTGGAAGCAGTCAAAACTTCTTTCTCCAAATTGTTGCTGTACTTTGAACATTGCTCTGGCAGGTAACTTATTATAAATGGGTTTATTTATCCATGTCACCAGCAAGCTTGTGTATTTAAGCGGCTCGATTTCCAGGTACTAAGCACAGTGCTGGGCCCTGGTAATGCTCACTGAATGTTGGATGGATGGAGGGATTAACAAAATTGTGAATACCAAGCACTTAATAAATGTTTTCTGAATTTTATCTTCTGTTTTTAGTTGATTTGTCTTTGTCTTCATTCTCAACTGGGTTGTTGGGGTCAAAAATGATGTATATGACAGTTCTCTGTACAATATAGATATTTGATAAATACTTATTAATTGCATGGAATGCCAGTCTACTCTTCAACTATCAGGAGGTTCCAAAACAAAACAACTTTCAAATAACAGAATTACCCTCAGGTGACCAGTTTCCCCAGAATGGGAGTGTTGCCTTAGTTGAAATAACTGGAGGTGACCGGGGATTAGTCAGGTAGGCTCTTCCTGGTAGAGGTGAACCTTCTCTGGCATTTTGACAAAAGAGAAGGAAGGGGTAGGCTCTGCCCCACAAAGCCTTCCTCCCACCCTTGGGCCCTCTTCCTTCCTGCAGCACCAGGATAAGTTTTCTTGGGGCACCTGAGCTGACCTCAACACTTTATTGAAAACCTAGCATCCTTTTGATTGTTAACTTCCATCTTAGTAAACCCAAGGTGATTTTCTGATTACCAGGGGACATCTGGGCAGAGGGCTATAGACAGACTGTAGACGGACCTGCATCAACCAGGGAAAAGGTAGTTGCTGGCTTGAAAGGATCACCTGCGCAACAGGCGGCTGATCAACAGAAGACCTTATATGTGCTTTCAGAAACAGCCCCGCTGTTGGCAGTATTTCCCAACAACCCACCTGCCTGAGTAACTCATTCATCTTTCAAAACCAAGCTCAAACATGACCTTCAAGGAAGGTCTCCAAGCAGCCTCTCAGGTCAGAGTCCCTGTGCTATGCCATGTTCCTGCTTTCTGTGCTGGACTTAACCGCACTGTAATTAACCAGTTTCTAAGTTGGTTTGTGAGCTCCTTCAAGATAGGAGCTGTGTTATATTCAGTCATGTTCCAAGGGACTTGCATAGTGCCTGGTACTTAATAGATGCCGCTCGAGTGCTTTTGCATAATTAGAGGTAGCGAGTTGGGAAAATGAGCACAGGAGGCAGGATGTCACTAACACAGTGGGGTCAGGGGGATGACAGGGAGCTGAGCAACACCCCGTCCAGAGCAGGAGGCTGCCCCTCAGCTCTAGATGATTGCTCCATGGGATTAGGGCCCAGTGGGGCCAAAACCAGTGGTTTTTCAAGAGATCTGAAAATTCAGATGTACATGTCAGATGTCCCAGTTTTTCAACATTAGCTCCTCCTTTCATTTGGGAGAAAAAGATGCAGTATGTGTCTGCAGACAGGTTCTGGCTTTAATTCACTTCCAGAGGTAATCAGAAAATCACCTTGGTTTACTAAGAGGGGAGTTAGCAATGAAAAAGATGCTAGGTTTTCAATAAAGTGTTGAGGTCAGCTCAGGTGCCCCAAGAAAACATCCTGGTGCTGTAGGGAAGGAAGCGGGCCCAAGCGTGGGAGGAAGGATCTGTGGGGCAGAGCCTGCCTCCCATCAGCTGCAAGAGCCACTCCTGGTCAGCCCTTGGACTGTTTTGTAGCCTTTCTTGTTATTGCTCCAACTGAGCCACCCTTGATACTGTTTACAGCCATCAGAATGGTATATTTGGTGTTATTGTTTCCCCACATTCCATAGATTTCAGACCTCAGCTGTTGTGAAACCAGTAATTTGAGATCCGGTAGGCTCCCAGCCATTTCAGTCCCTGGTGACTGTAACTGACCCCTTCTGCTTTAGTGGCTAAACAACCCCCAGAGAAAGGATTTTCTTTTTCTCCTTTTTTTCTTTTTTTGACTAAAATTCACAAGATATCAGCAGTGGTCATTCATTCAACAAATATTTATTCAGCACCTGCCATATGATACATAGCAGATACAACCATGGTGAAAACAGACATAGTTACTTCACTGGTATCATTGTAGAGACTTTTTACTCTGTGCTTTTCTGATCATGAATCATTTTTACAATCAGAAAAAAATTTTCCAGTTGCAAAAAGGAAAAAAAAAAAAAAGCTTTATTTTGCTTTGAAAAATGAGCCCTCATAGAAGAAAAGAATCACCTTGGAGTTTGGGGTTTTGTTTTTTTAATAAATGTTGGAAAGAGGAATGAGAATCCAGTAAAAGAAATAATGCAAAGAAAGAACTTAATAGTTTGGAGCCTCTTTAGAAAACACTGACTCTCAGATTCAATTTGTTGAAGAGAAAACTGACGCAAGATGAGTCAAGGACTCAGTCAAGGTCATACATGTGACCTAGTCGAAGCGGAGCACACAGGCCCAGAGTTCTGCCTTCTAGCCCTGTAAGCTTTTCCATTACACCAAGTTGACTCTTCGTAAACATTAATTTGGTTGAGACAGTCTCTTCTGATTCATTTTAAGCGGTCTCTTCTGATTCATTTTAAGGCGGTCTTCACATATTTTATGAGTAAATCTGTCATTTGTCCAAATCTATTTATAGCTCCTTTCTTTCGGAAAATCTAAGCTCTTCCAAATTGCTGAGTCAGAGAGCATCTCAGTATTTATAACTCTTGAGAGTTGATTCCATGTATTTACAAAATATTCAGAGAAGTGTCTCAGAAGCCAGTGAACTAATTAAGTTGTAACAAAGATAGTGACTGTTTCTGACCAAATCCGTGCTGTACTCCCCAGCGGCGGGACACACAGTAGGTACTCAAGAAATATTTACTTGAATGAGTAAATGTTAATAACTAGGGAGAACTGAGATTTTTCTGTCCGTAAGGGATTACTTCAGATGATTTCTATGACTCCCCCACCGAACACCAAGCAACAGTTTGCTAATAACTCCAAGTGAGTATCTAATGGGCATCTGCAACTCAACATGTCAGAAATTAAACTCTTGGTTTACCCCTTAAACCTAATCATTCCTCAAATCTGTGGCAGCATCATTCGTTTAAGGACTGAAGGACAGAAACTTAGGGACATCCTTGACCTCTGTCTCTCATACGGTCCTCACCAGCAAACCTTGCAGCTCTTCCTGTAGACAGTCTCCTGAATCCAGCTTCGTCCTACAACCTCTGCCAGTACCATCTGATAGAGCCACTAATCAACTTCCCCTAGACTCCAGCAGTGGCCTCCTCTTTGCCCTCCTTGCTTTTTCTCTTGCCCCCTTGTGAGTTCTTTCTCCCCATAAGCTAATCAGATCAAATTGCTTCCCAATGCAAAACCTTCCAATGGCTTCCCTGTGGCTTACAAAGCCCTGTGTGAGCTTTTACGTTCTCTGTGACCTCATTTCCTACCACTGTCCTCTCCCTCAGTGTGCACTAACCAAACTGGCCTTTTTGCTCTTCTCCGACCAGGCCTCATGTATGCCCACCTCAGGGCCTTTGCACTGGCTGATTTTGGGTCCTGGAAGTCTCTTTCCTCATGTTCTCATAGCTTGCTCTTTCATTCTACTTGGGTCAGAGCTTAAACATAACTCCTCAGAAAGGCCCCCACTTAACTAACTTCATTTTTCCTCAGTGCATTCAATCACTACCTGAAATTATATATGTTTATTTGTGAATTGTGTGTCTTCTCTAACTTTAATACAGGTTTCATGAGGCCTGGCAGGAACTTCCTATTTTATTCATCACTGTATCCTCAGCCTCTAAAACAATGCATGGAATATAATATGTGTGTAATAAATATATACTTATCAAAAGAAAGAAACAGAAGGAAGGAAGGTAGGGGGAGGGGAGGAAGCTTCCTGGATTTTTTCATCTCTTGCTGCCTAACCTGACATTGCCAATGTGGAGGAAGACGAATTATCAAGAGTGATTTGAAGGACACAGAATGAAACTCCCAGATCATAGGAGGTCACAATATAACAGCTCTTGGCATAGGTTGCCCCAATATCTACTTTTTATTTTATTTTAAAGATTTTATTTATTTATTTGACATACAGAGACACAGCGAGAGAGGGAACACAAGCAGGGGGAGTGGGAGAGGGTGAAGTAGGCTTCCCGTGAAGCAGGGAGCCCGATGCAGGGCTCGATCCCAGGACCCCGGATCATGACCCAAGCTGAATGCAGACGTTTAATGACTAAGCCACCCAGGTGCCCCCCCCAATATCTACTTTCAAACCAAGTTCAGTGCAAGAACATTTACTTTACCCCTTTCAAGCCACACCCTTTTGCACACTGTACCCTTTAAATTTAGTTTGGGTATTATATGTTTATATACCTGAAAGCATTAAAAAAATACCCCATTTCTGCTCTTTTCCTAGGATTCTGGTCAATACACTGCTGGGTGTACAATGAGGAGGTCTATCCTGCAGAATTGGTACCATGTAAGTAATCCGTCTGCTCCTAAGACCTGTTCAAATGTCTGTTGTCATTTGAAATCCTTTAATTCACTGGATTTCCTACCTGCCTGCCCTGGGTCTTTCTCTGACCTTTGGAGACCCCAGGGAAGTTACTGCACTCTGTAAACTTGGGGTAACCAGAGTAACTTCACAGAGTGGTCAGGAGGATTAAAGGAGATGACTCCAGTGAAGTGCCGACAACAGGGCCTGGCACGTAGTAGGTGCTCAGTAAATGCTAAGTGTTATGTTGGTTGTCGCTGTTACCACCAGTCCTCATCCTGGTTTTCAGTGGCATCCTTGCCCAGCTCAGGAATGATTAGCTGCTGCTGCTGCTTCTCCTCTTTCTTCTTTTTCTTCTTTTAAGATTTGATTTAATTACTTAGAGAGAGCATGAGTGGGAGGAAGGCAGAAGGAGAGAGAGAATCCCAAGCAGGCTCCACATTCAGCACTGAGTCCAACGCAGGGCTCAATCTCACGACCCCGAGATCATGACCTGAGCCGAAATCAAGAGTCAGATGCTCAACTGACTGAGCCACCAAGGAGCCCCAGGAATGATTAGCTTCTAGTTGACTTCCATGGCAAAATCTAGTCCCTTCCCCTCCGGCCAGGTCCCCTGCAGGTCTGGGTTGATGACCTCTCTGAGGCTTTCTCCCTGGTGCCTGGCTCTAGGTGGCTGTAGTCTGTGTTCTGACTCCCCTAACACTCCCTTTTCCTGCTCCAGCTCTTGAAACACCCCATTCTAGCCCTTTTATTTCATGCTCCGTGCCTTTAATTTTATTGTTTTAACATTTAAATTCATTCTTAATGTTTTCTAAAATATGTCAGACCTCTTCTTCAGCAAGTTTCAAAACTGTAAAATATTATCTATCAAAACATCTTTATTGAGGTATAATGTACAGTAGAGTGCACTATTCTTAAGTGTATGGCTCAGTGAATTGTTCCGTATGAGCATGCCCATGGAATCACCAGCCGGATGAAGATAAAGAACATTTCCAGGAACCCAGAGGCTCCCACAGACACATGTCTGGGCAGTACCTCCCAGAGGAACCCACCGTCTGACTTCTGTCACTATTGATTGGTTTCTCCTGTTCTTGAACCTTTGCGTCCACCGTTTTTCACTCTACAATGTCTTTGAAATTCTTCCATTTGGTTGCTTATAGCCATAGTCGGTTTTTTGTAAATGTGACTATACCATTGTGTGACTGTGCCACTCTATGTTTATCCATTTTCCTGCTGATAGATGTTTGGATTGTTTCCAGTTCGGGGCTATTATAACAGAGCTGTTATGAACAAGTCTTTGGGTGGGCTGTTGGCACTTTTTTCTTGCATCGATGTGCCCAAGAGTTGAATTGCTTGGTCATAGGGCGGGCATATGTTCAGCTTCAGCAAACACTGCCAGACAGTTTTCCAAAGTGGTTGTACCAAATTATACTCCCACCAGTCATGCATGAGAGTTCCATTTGCTCTGCATCCTTCTGTTATTGGTGGTGTTGCTCTTTTAATTACACCCATTCTGGTGGGTGTGTGGTGGTATATGTACATATGTATGTATGTATTTTAATATGTATATGTGTGTGTGTGTATATATATTAAATACATGTATTTAAGTGCTTGTTTGAGTTGTCCCTCATTTTTAAAAATTGGTTCTTCAAAGTGATAGTTCTTTTTTTTTTTTTTTTAAGATTTTATGTATTTATTTGACAGAGAGAGAGACACAGCGAGAGAGGGAACACAAACAGGGGGAGTGGGAGAGGGAGAACCAGGCTTCCCGCCGAGCAGGGAGCCTGATGTGGGGCTCGATCCCAGGACCCTGGGATCATGACCTGAGCCAAAGGCAGACGCTTAACGACTGAGCCACCCAGGTGCCCTAGGAGTTCTTTATCATATATATGGGAACACTCATTTCTTCTATCTGGGGCTTGCCTTTCACTCTCTAAATAGCGTCTTTGATGAACAGACATTCTTAATTTTATTGAAGTTGAGTTTATTACTCTTTCCTTTTATGGCTAGTGCTTTTCATATTCTGTTTGAAAATCTTTGCAGCCATAATTCTAGTTTCCTATGCTCTCTTCTAGAAGTTTTTCTGTTTCCCTTTCACATTTAGGTTCACGACCCACCCCAGCTACATGCATTTTCTTAAATCCAGCTCACAACTCAGTTCACAACTTCAGTTCTCATTTACTCATTCATGCTTGTCATCACTCATTCACCTGATTCTTCAAGCACCCATTTAAGGAACTTATTGGCCAGTAGGGGAAAGGGGAGACTTGCACATACACAATATCTAGAAAGTCGTAATTTAGTTGGAAAACATGATATGATATGATATAAGCCTGATTATCCCAATAGAGTACCCAGAGTCATTTCCTCTTTGAACCTAGCAGACAGGTGCATTCCCTACATGCCAGTGACCCCGTCTTTCTCATCCATCATTGGTCCTTCATTTCTTCCAAGTTAAAGTCCCAAGTCCCTATGCCTGGCATCTGAGGTGTCCCCCCCTTCATCTTCTAGATCCTCACCACCCTCATCCCAAACCCTCTGCACACACCCACCTGAATTCCCAAACAGAACAAGCTATTCATCCCACCAGCTGTTTGCAGCTGCTTTTTCCTCCTGCCTGGGCTCCTTCTCTCATGGCTGGTGCCTGAAAAACTGCTCACCGTTCTAGTATCAGCTCTGTGAAGTCTCTCCTGACTTCTTTCTCTTTTGTTGTGCCATGAAATCTTCCTCTGGAGTCTGACTGCTGGGTTCAAACCCTGCTTCACATCGCTTTCCAGCTCTGTGCCCCTGGGCATGTTACTTAAACTGCCTCTATGCCTCATGTGCCCCACTGGAAACAGTTGTGGTTCCTGCTATACATCGTTTGGTGCAGAATAAATGAGCTTATCCAGCTACAATTGTTTAGCACAGTATCTGGCCCACAGTAAGCGCTCAATAAATGTTCACTTTAAAAAATAGTCGCACCCATCATACTAATGACATTTACCTGTTAACATACTGGTCTTTTCACTAGACCCGAGGTTTCTTAAAATTAAAGATCACTTCCTTAATTTTTCCACAATTGCCCCTTCTTGTGTCATCTGTGGGCAATTCCCTGTGAGGAGAGCTTTTTGTCTATCACCCCAATGAACCTTTATAACAACCTACAAGATAAGAATTAGGATCTCCATGCTGTGGTTTAAAACACCAAGGCTCAGAGAGCTAAAAACCCTGTTCCACATCCCTCAGCTGATTCACGGAGAAGCCAGGATTTTGACTCCCTGTTTCACTGCCAAGTTTGTTTCATTGCCAAGCCCTTCATCATGTATCCCTGCCTCTCGCTGCATGGCCTGCACAGACACAGTGAGCTCAGTAAATATCTCATGAATTGAATTCAGTCTAATAAGCCCAGAACCTACCCATGTTTGTCAGAAAGGGACACGGGTTTATCTGTGCCGCTGAAGTTTGGAATGTGGCCCTCAAAGGCCAAGCAATCAGAGACTGAGACCCTTCTGGCAAAACAGATAGCATCAAGAGCAGGTGACTGTGCTTTCAACTTTTCCCTCTTGGGAAAGACTCGTTTCATCATCAATAATTTGTACTTTGTGACTTCAAGGTGTGCTCTCTAACTGACACAATGCTGCCTTTCCAGAGGAACAGGTTGTCACTTTTCACAAAATTTGTCCTATTTAATGACACATTTTGTTTGGTGTCTAATTACCTACCATTTCTTCTATTGCTGCATTACAGTCCCAAGCTTTTAAAACGTGGTGCCAAGAGTCTCAGGAAGATCCTTTTCAGGCAGGTTCTGGAAGCCTGGCCTTTCCAGCTCAGTTGTAAATGTTTTGAGAGCAGCAACCCATCTGACTCTCCTGCAGCACCTGAACTTGGTTAGGCAGGCATGCAATAAGTATTTGCCAAATTCATGATCTGTGTGCTTGTTTCAGGCTGGACACTAGACTCAGTCTCAGGAGGGAGAAAGGAGGAATCAGATTCAGCTCTTGCCCTCCAGGAACTTCTAGTCCAATGCAGGAGGTAAGTCTCAAAAATGAACAACCAACATCTGACATGGAAAATGGTGTTTGGGGTGTGGATTGTAGCAGAGCTACACGGGGGGAGACCCCCTTCCCAGAGCATTACTTGGACTTAAAGATTGCTGGGAAATTCTTTGATATTCAAATGAGCATGGGCATAATACAGAGTGCACTGTAACATGAGCATGCTTTGTAAGGTGAAACACAGATTTCAAGGTACTGTCTTTGGTAGACCTGTCCTCCCGCCTTCCTTTTGGGAGGTAGCTCCCCTCCCTTCTGCCTTCAGGAGTGTTTTGGTGGGTGATGACGGTGAACATTGCCATTGCAGCAGTCAGAATTAGGTTTTCAATCAGGCTCTGCTCTATCACTTTCTAGGTTTTGAGTGAGTAACCTGAGTTCTCTGAACCTCAGTTTATTCGTGATTTTTTAAAATGAGGGTTAGTGTTTTATATAAAGCTTTTGTCACATACACAGTAGCTTTTTTTTTTTTTTTAAAGATTTTATTTATTTATTCATGAGAGACAGAGAGAGAGAGAGAGAGGCAGAGGGAGAATCAGGCTCCCAAGGAGCAGGGAGCCCGATGTGGGACCCGATCCCAGGACCCTGGGATCATGACCTGAGCCGAAGGCAGACGCTTAACCATCTGAGCCACCCAGGCGCCCCTACACAGTAGCTTTTATGCATGTTGTGAGGAAGCAAATATTTATGGGATGGATGGGTGGATGGATGGATGGCAGTCTGTTGCCACATAGCAAAAAAAAAAAAAAAGGCAATTTTCTTTATCATTAATACTTTGCGATTCTGCAGCATTTTGTACCCTTGAAAAACTTTCATGTTCTCACAAAAATCAAATAAAGTAGAGCAATCCCAGTTCTACCTATGAGAACAACTGGGACCTCAAGAAATGCCCAGAGTCTTGTGAAAACTGAGATTGGCCAACTTGAGATTTGAACCAGTGCCTGGTTCAGCATCTTTAACTCAGTAGCTTGGGGACTTGTTAGGGGGTAAGAGTGGTGAGAAGGGGGCATGCCTTTCCTCCCTGAGCTGTGTGCAGCCTGTTCATTTGAGCTATATGTCATGAGTCACAGACTCATAGAATCCTCACAGCTGGGGCAGTGCAGAAGTTCTCCACTTCTCCTGTTGAGAAGCTGATTCAAGCAATGGACTGTACTCTCCTTATATATATACATATACATACATACATATATACACAAGTTCATATGCAGTTTCAGGAAGCTCATGGGCACCCTGAAGCTCCTCCACCATGACCCCATGCCTGACCAACTATAGAAACCACAAACTCATTACCTCCAGGCAGACTAGTTAGAAACATTATAACTCAATATAACAAACCCCAGCAACTTCAGCCAGGGATCACTTACCCTCCCATCTCTGCATCATCTCAATTCTCAAAAGTTTATCCTTCAGTAAATATCCAAAGCCAAATCATCCATTGCCCTCCCAGACTTTCGCAAGTCTTGGTGGAGATAAGAATTGAGGTTATGTGTATTTTAGACATCAAAATTGCCAGTGTGTTAATGGAACGGGGTGGAGACCATGAACAGGATAATATATAGGTTGCCTAGAATCAATTGGCCTCATCACAGGCAATGCCTTCAGGGTTATGAAAGCCACGATCAAGCACAAAAGATAAAGAACCAGACTCACAGCTGAGAGAAACTTGGTGAGGCCATGCAGGTCCTATGTTCATTTGACACTCATGTATGGAACCCTGGCTATGTGCCCAACACTGCTCTAGACCCCTAGGAGACATGTGAGACTAAAACAGAAAAGTCCTTGCCCTGAAAGTAATCCTTGAGTTTCCAGTGAGGAAGATGGATAAATACCAATAGCCATAATAAACATGTAAATTTTACAGTGTGCTAGAAGGCCAAATTGCTTCAGGGAAAATGAAGTTAAAAGGGATAAAGGGGATCAGGAGTGTGTGTGATGGCAGAGTTAAGCTGCAGTGTTAAATTGGGGTCAGGGTGAGATTTGAGCAGGACCTGAAGGCAAAGAGGCCATGTGTGCTGCTATGGTCACTCTTGTAAGGGCCGAGCCAAGGTGGTGCCGGTGGCACTGCTCAATGTCTGGCATTTGCGCATTCACGCAGCAGGTATTTACTGAGCGCATTAAGATCTAGGTGCTTGGGGTAGGCTGGATAATGGTCCCCAAAGATACCCAAGTCCTAATCCCTGGAACCTCTGAATGTCACCTAGATGGCAAAGGGACTTTGCAGATGGCATGAAGTTAAGGATTTTAGATAGGAAGGGTCATCTGGGTTATCTGGTATGCCCTAAATATAATCACAAGGGTCCTATTAAGAGAGAGGTAGGAGATTTTGACTGCAGAAGGAGGAAAGCGTTGGGATGCTGAGCAGGGAGACAAGGGGGGAGGTGGTGTGAGACCCGGAGCCAAGGGATGAGGAAGCTGGAAGAGGCAAGGAAACAGACTCTCCCCTGCAGCCTCCAGAGGGAAGCTGCCCTTCTGCACCTTGATTTTATTCCTGCAAGACTCATTTTGGACTTCGGACCTCCAGAACTGTAAGAATAAATCTGGGTTGCTTACACCACCATGTCTGTGGTGATTTGTTCCAGCAGCCATAGAAAACAGTGCTATTTCAGACAAGGATATGGTGATGAACCAAACTGATGAAAATCCCTGCCGCGTGGACTTCCCATTCTTGACCACTCATCCTGTGCTGGGCGTTGGCCTGTGCCTTTGGTAACATAGTATCCTCTTTAGTTGCCATATCAACCCCAGGAGATGGCTGCTATTTGAACTGAAACCCAGTAACCCAGAGGCCCTGCTCTCTAACCCTTGCAACCGTGTTCTGCCCATGCCCAATTAGATTATTTGTTGTGCGGTGGCTATTTGGGGTGTGCCAACAATCTGCTTGTCATTTCTGATGCCACTTGGCCATTGGGATGGACTGGACCACTCTGGGTGCCTGGGAGGCTGACCTTTCTTCTTTCACCACAGCAGGAAGAAGGCCTTGCTCAGAGAGAGGAAGACCAGCCTTCACTCAAGGGTTTACAAGTAGCATCCTCTGCCTGAATTGCCCACATAACCTCAGCTAACTCAGATTAGGACTGAGACTTTAAGAACACTGATTCATTTAATCCTCACTGTAGCCCTGTGAGGTACATTCTGTTACTATCCTCATTCTACAGATGAGGAAACAGAGGCACAGAGAAGTTAAATAACTGATCCGCTTTGCCCCAGGCACTGTACTAAGCACCAAAGGTGGAGAAGTGAGTAAGATTCAGGCAATAAAAGTAGTGGTTAAGAAATTGGACTTTGGAGTCTCAGGAACCATCTATGTGAGATTGGTCAAGTCAGTTAACTGTTCTGAGACTCAGTTTTCTCATTGATAAAATGGGAATGGTCCCGGGATCTACCTCAGGGCATTCTGAGGATTATGTGAGAACCAGCACATGAAGTGCTTAAGTACAGTGCTTGGCAGAGGTTGAGTTGTCATTACATATCTGCTCTTGTTATACTGCTGTCAGAATAAGAAGGCTCAGTTCCTGCCCTTAACAGAGAAGATCCACAAATGATGCAGACATCACTGTTCCTCCCATGTTCATTCCCATGGTAATTTTAAAAACCCTGAACAAAGAGGCAACCCACAGAATGGGAGAAGATATTTGCAAATGACACTACAGATAAAGGGCTGGTATCCAAGATCTATAAAGAACTTCTCAAACTCAACACCCACAAAACAAATAATCAAGTCAAAAAATGGGCAGAAGATATGAAAAGACACTTCTCTGAAGAAGACATACAAATGGCTAACAGACACATGAAAAAATATTTATCATCATTAGCCATCAGGGAAATTCAAATCAAAACCACATTGAGATACCACCTTACACCAGTTAGAATGGCAAAAATGGACAGGGAAAGAAACAACAAATTTTGGACAGGTTGTGGAGAAAGGGGAACCCTCTTACACTGTTGGTGGGAATGCAAGTTGGTACAGCCACTTTGGAAAACAGTGTGGAGGTTCCTCAGAAAATTAAAAATAGAGCTACCCTATGACCCAGCAATTGCATTCCTGGGTATTTATCCCAAAGACACAGATGTAGTGAAAAGAAGGGCCATATGCACCCCAATGTTCATAGCAGCAATGTCTGCAATAGCCAAACTGTGGAAAGAGCCGAGATGCCCTTCAACAGATGAATGGATGAAGAAGATGTGGTCCATATATACAATGGAATATTACTCAGCCATCAGAAAGGATGAACATGGGTGGGACTGGAGGAGATTATGCTAAGTGAAATAAGTCAAGCGGAGAAAGTCAATTATCATATGGTTTCACTTATTTGTGGAACAGAAGGAATAGCATGGAGGACATTAGGAGAAGGAAGGGAAAAATGAACGGGGGGGATTCGGAGGGAGAGGTGAACCATGAGAGACTATGGACTCTGAGAAACAAACAGGGTTTGGGGGGGAGGGATTGGTTAGCCTGGTGATGGGCATTAAGAAGGGCACGTATTGCATGGAGCACTGGGTGTTATATGAAAACAATGGATCGTGGATCACCACATCAAAAACTGATGATGTATTGTATGGTGACTAACATAACATAATAAAATTTTTAAAAAATAAAAATAAAAAAAATAAAAACCCTGAACTAGGCTAAGGTCTCTAGCTTGTTCAACCCAAATGGCAGACTGAAGACAAAATCAGGGAACTCATGCTTTTCACTAGCCCCAAAGCCATCCACCAGCTCTCCTTCCTCCTGGGATGGGCTAGGATCTCTAGAAAGACCAGCCATCTACAGCCCTCCTGAAACATAGTGGATGTACTCAAAGAAAGAAAATGCTAGAAAATCCCACCAGAGCTTGTGACTCCAAATTAAGCATACATATGCTGGACTTACCTGGAACTTTGCCAGGGCCCAGTAATGAAGATGCAGGAAGATATTAAATTTCCACTGCAGAGAAGCCATGCACTACTGACTGAGCCTTCCATCTTGGTTTCCTTGTTGGTGAACCAAGGCCTTGCTGGGATCAGCCAAGAGCTGCCTACAGTTTCTTCTTGCTGATTGAAGGAAACATCTTCTAGGGAATGATGGAGGAAAAGGTGATACTTTTTTTTTTTCCCTGCCTGGAAGATTTATCAACCCTAAAAAGTGACTTTTATGCTGGGACCACTGGATATCCATATGCAAGAGTGAAGGAGGACCCCTTCCTCACACTGTAAGCAAAAATTAACCCAAAATGGATCATAGACCTAAATGTAAGTGCTAAAACCATAATATTCATAGAAGCAAACGTAGGAGTAGATCTTTGGGACCGTAGATTAGTAATGGTTTCTTGGATATGACACCAAAAGCAGAAGAAATTAAAAAAATTACATAAGTTGGACTTCATCAAAATTTTAAAACCTTTGTAGTTCAAAGGGCACCATCAGCAAAATAAAGACTACCTACAAAATGGGAGAAAATATTACAAATCATATATTTGATAAGGGATTTACATCTATAATATATAAAAAACCCTTACAACTCAACGATAAAAAGACAAATACCCCAGTTTAAAAATGGCAAAAGAGGGGTGTCTGGTGGCTCAGTTGGTTAAGCATCCGACTCTTGATCTCAGCTCAGGTCTTGATCTCAAGGTTGTGAGTTCAAGCCCCCGTTGGTCTCCATGCTGGACATGGAGTCTATTTTAAAAAAAAAAAAAAAGTGGCAAAAGATTGGAGTAGGTATTTCTCCAAAGAAGACATACACATGGCCAGTAAGCACATGGAAGGATGCTCAACATCATTAGTTATTAGGGAAATGCAAATGAAAACCACAAGATACCACTTCATTATATCTAGAATGGCTAATATAAAAACAGCAGACAATAACAGGTTAGGAAGGATGTGGACAGATGGAAACTCTCATATATTTCTGGTGGAATGTAAAATGGTGCAGCCACTTTGAAAAGCAGCTTGGCAGTTCCTCAAAATGTTAAACACAGAGTGATCATATGACAAAAGAATTTCACTCCTAGAAATATACTTAAGAGGAATGAAAACATATGTCTACATGATGTTCGTAGCAGCATTATTCACAATAGCCAAAGAGAGGAAACAACCAAGATGTCTATCACCTGATGAACGGATAGACAAAACGTGGAGTATTCATACAAGGGACTATTATTTGGCCACAAAACGAATGAAGTGTTGATTCATGCAAAAGCATAAACAAACCTTGAAAACATTATGCTATGTGAAAGAAGTCAGTCACAAAAACCCCAAACCTTGTGTGATTCAATTTATATGAAATATCCAGAAGAGGCAAATCCACAGAGATAGAAAATGGACTTGTGTTTGTCTAGAATTGGGGGTGGGGGTGCAGAAGGAGAGACTGCTAATGGGGATAGGGTTTCTTTTGGGGGTGATGAAAATGTTCTAAAGTTAGTGGTGATTGTTACACCGCACTGAATATACTAAAAACCATTGAATTGTATACTTTATATGAGTGAATTTTATGGTATGTGAATTAGATCTCAAAAAAGTATTATTGGGGCACCTGGGTGGCTTAGTCAGTTAAGCACCCGACTCTTGATTTCGGTTCAGTCATGATCTCAGGGTCGTGAAATTGAGCCCCGCATCAGGCTCTGTGCTGAGGGCAGAGTCTGCTGGAGATTCTCTCTCCCTCTGCCCCTACCCACCTCTTTCTAAATAAATAAATAAAATCTTTAAAAAAATAGAATAGAAAGAAGAATGACTATCAGTCCTTGATTGTCCTTGTAGAGGCCACTGGAGATTTCTCTTTAGTTAGTGCCAATTCCGTTTCTTACCCGAGTACAGATAAATTGGGGATCTGGCTGAAACTTGCCTTTCCTGCCCAGCTTCTACCTCACAGTTGAAGTTTTCTAAATTTCCCAACTTCTCCCCTGATTCTAGGCCTCAGCACTGGAATCGCCCATTTCCCCTAGTTCCCTGCTGCCATCCTTCCCATATCAGCCATCCCTGGTTTTCAAGACAGCATTGGGTGTCCCCTGGGGTGTTCCTGTTTCTTATCACCACTCCACTGAATGGTGTCCGTCTGTCTCCCTGGTGCTGTGTCCTTCAGGGCGCCGCACGTTCCCTGAGGACAGCTGATGTGCTAGCTGTGCTCACCATTAAATGCCAACACAGTCTTGGTTATCACTGAATGGATGAATGAGTGCCTGAAGTGAATATATACCTGGAAAAGAGCATGTGTCTGCACGGAGTGGAAAGATGTGGAGGAGGTGGAATAGGGAAGAAGAGGAAGGGAGGATTTGGATGAAAGTTATATTACCATGTACCCCCTTCTTTTTCTGTGACCTCCAGCCACTTTGACCATGTGAGCCTCTTGGATTCTGTAATGACTTCTCAGTTTCCTCTGAGTCAAGCCAAAACCCTAGACCTTTCAAAGAACACACCAAACCTTGTTTTTCTACTCTTTGGCTCTGAAATACCAAGTTGGGAATCTAGCCAAAGAAAATCGCAATAATAACCACTTAAATACAGAGCTGGGGGAGGGGTCAGCTCTAGAAACGTGTGTGCAAAATTACTCATCTGGCATTATTTATAATAGTCAAAAATTGGAAACAGCCTAAATGTCCAGAAGTAGGATAGTGTACATCATGCCATGTCCCAAAGATGAAGTAACGTGCTCCCATTAGAAGAATTTAGTACTTTAAGAAAATACCTGTATTATATGTTTGATGAAAGAAGCAGGTTATAAACTAGTGGGTAGGTTACAAACCAATTGCTACTATATATGTTATGCACAAAAATATTTTAAATACTGAAAAAAAAACCCACACCAGAATGATTTCAGGGGTTTTCTCTTGATAGTGGGACTATGGATGTCTTTCTCATTTCTTTTTTAATGTAACCAGGTGCTCTATGATGAACGTACATGATTTTTATAATGACACACAAAAAAATTTGCCTAATTCTGTAACTCTTTCAACTGCTCTTTCTTGGGGAAGTCACTCTCCACCTGCTTTGTTCAGTCAACCCACACCTGTCCCCAAATCCTTTTCCTGAGCTACACTATCAGCCTGTAAGGACCAGCACTTTGCCAGGTGCTCCCTCCAAACACTCAGGCAGCTCCTGAAGGCACACGCTACTGGGAAGCCTTTCCTGATCACCAAGAGGAAAGAAGGCTGGCTCATCCCCACTCTGCCCAACACGGTGCTCGCCTTGTCCAAGAATATCCCCAGCTTCTTTGCTGGTGCTTGACCTCAAGGGACTGTTTCCTGATGTGGCCCAGCAGCTGGTGCAGCTGATTGTGTGTGTGTGTGTGTGTGTGTGTCTGTCTGCACCTGGTGGCCGGGCCAAACACCTAGAAGGAAGTTGAGCTGTAGAGGCCACAGGTCTCATCCCTGTTGATGAGGAAGCTAGGAATGACTCTTCTGTCTGCGTGTCCTGATTTGCCATGGGAAAGACTTCCCTTGGCCATTTAAACACCACCCAGTCTTTAAACAACTTAAGAAGTGATCAAAGGTGTTTGTACTTAACCTGGACCAGCCATTTTCTTAATGGAGTCAGCCCGACGCTCCATAATTTTGGGAGGAAGTGAGTGTGAACCAGTAATGGGGATGTAGCTCGAAAGCACTTAGATGTTTTGTGAGTTGATTTTTCCAAGAATACATCCAGCTTATTCCTGAACTGGAATCAAATTAGAAAGACCTTTGAAGGAAAAAGTTAGTGGGTCAGCAAACATTTGAGGGCTTACCGAGTAGCTGACACATCTCAGAGCACTTGTGAAATTCTGTGGCTTTATCAAAGCAATAAACAAATCTGAGTGATTGTTCCTGCAGAACTTCCTGGTCATGTGTTACACCCACTTGAAGCATAACAAGGAAGGCTCGGAGGGGAAGACGCACCGTCTTGTGGTGCCTTCAAGAAAGGCACATGTGTCTTAGCTCCCGTGGCCTTTTGAGCTAATTACCCTGGCCTGTGTGTAATGAAACACAATGGCGTTAAGGATCAAGATAAATCGGGTATCCTGTCATTGACCTTTGGTGTTTTTGAAACTGAGAAAAAAAGATTTGGTGTGCCAGTCTTCCTCATCAGTCTGGTATCTCACCGGTCATCTTAAACAAGGTAAACAAACCACAGGCATATTTTTCTTCCCTGCAGAACTGCACCCTTTCTCGTGAGTGGGTCTGGATACTGTTTGGCAATTGGAGTTGAGTAGAATAGGGGTGGGAGAAGCATTTCTTAATTCCACCCTCTTCTCAAACGTCTGAAGCAGAATAATGAGTAGGTGAGTGTCACATTTGTTGCCTCTTTTCCACTCCTGCTCTCTGAATGCAGACCTCAGTCACGTTTTTCTTAAGCCACCATAGCTGGCATTTCCTCCCAGTTGATCTCATGAAGGCTGGAGGTGCTGGGATCCCCAAAGGAAGCAGAGATGGTCTTCATTCTGCCATTTCCGGGGGTCAGGTTTTGTTTAATGTGATCTAGAAGCCAAGAGTGAAATGGAAGTGCTGGGACGGGAGAGGGGTTTTGAGGAACTGACAGGGAAAGAGAGACAGGAGGGATCAGGGATGGCAGGGAGAGGAACCTGCGTGGGGAGTCTTGGGTGCTGTCATTGGGTTCCCTGTGAATTGTCTTCTTCGTCGTCCCAAGAGATCATTAGGAAAATATCCATTTCTTGTTGGTACACTATCCACCAACAACCTGTTTGTTGAAGGAATTCACTCATGCATTCACTCAACAAATATTTATTGAGAGCCTGTCATGCACCAAGCAGTGTTCTAGGTGCTGAGGATAGAGTAGTGAACAAAAACGCACCCAACACAGAACAACATGGATGAATCTTCAAGCAATTCTGCTAGGAAACGTCAATCCTCAAAAGTTAATACTGGTGATTCCATTTATGTGACAGTTTTGAAATGACAGAATTTTAGAAATGGTGCTTGCGGGGCGCCTGGGTGGCTCAGTTGGTTAAGCGACTGCCTTCGGCTCAGGTCATGATCCTGGAGTCCCTGGATCGAGTCCCGCATTGGGCTCCCTGCTGGGCAGGGAGTCTGCTTCTCCCTCTGACCCTACCCCCTCTCATGTGCTCTCTCTCATTCTCTCTCTCTCAAATAAATAAATAATAAAAAATCTTCAAAAAAAAAAAAAAAAAGAAATGGTGCTTGCCAGGGGCTAGGGATGGGGTGGGAGGGTCATGGTGGGAGAAAGTTGGTATAGTGGTAAAAAAAATCACCACACGAATGCCATTCAATATCTTGACTGTGGTGGTGGATATAGGAATTTACACATATGATAAAATTGCATAGAGCTAAACACACATAGTAATGTGTACAAGTAAAACTGGGAGATCTGAAAAAGATCTGTGGATTGAATCAATGTCAGGATCCTCCTGGTTGCAATACTGTACTATAATGCTACTATTGGGAAAACCAGGTAAAGTCCATGCAGGATCTCTTTTGTATTATTTCTTAGAATTATACATGAATCTACAATTATTCCAATAAAAATGTCCAAAAAAACACCCCCCAAACAAAACCCAACCCCCAGACCTGATGGAGCCTCCACTTGAGTGGGAGCTAAGTATGGCTTCATGGTGGGCAGAGGGCAAAAGCCAAGACCATCCTTGAGAGGTCTGCCCTCTGGGGTACTCCATGCAGTGTCACCGGAGATTCCTTCCTGTCTTCGAGACATGCCATTGAATCCCTACCAGTAACCAAATGAAATCCAGACTTAGGGCAGGAGGCAGGTGCAGAATAAGGGTGGACTCCCAGCTCCCCTGACCCTATGACATGGGTACATTGGAATTATTCAGCCTGCCTTTGGGTCCTAAACCAGGCACCCACTAGACTACAAAGGTGAGACTCAACTATCTATGGGGGTTCCCGGTGCTCACGTGGGACCCTTCTTGGCTTGTTCCCAGCTTCCACCATCGCCACCACCAACCTCCTTTCATCTCTGTGCAAACACCTGGCCCATCCTGGCAGCACATTCAGCTTGGGGAACCTACTTGGGGAACCACAGACACTGGCATGGCTCACTGCCCCAGTTCTCAGCAAGAACTCCTCATACCAGCCCAGGCCTGGGCCTCAAGCCTGGATTCTAGCCCCCTGACCATGGTTAGTTGGGTCAGCGGCCAGCCCGCCACCCCCTCCTGCAAAGGGGGATGCCCACACCAATCTGCTGTCCCACTGGGTGTACAATGGGGCATCTAACAGGCTACAAACTGGCCAGCTCTTCTATTTTATTGCCATAGAAGAACTTGAGAGGAAAGAAGCCATGCAAAAATTAAATAAAAGGTTGGAACAGACTTTGAAGTTTTTATTATTTTAAATTATGCCATGCCTTGCATGGAATGACCACAAAGCAATATGCCTTCCTGGCCACACAATTTACTAACAGGGCATGGTGGAGAAAGTTAGAACTCCTAGACGCACAAGCTAGTCTACTGGAAAGAGGGAGAGAAGGGGCAGCAGGAAGGAGCAGTGATAAATATTTACTCGTCTCTTCTCTGAGATGCCAGTGGTTGCCCATTCTAAGAAGGATGATTATGTGACTTAATACAATTTCTGGTCACCATCATTATAATAAAGGAAAAGGGCTTTCTTAGAAGTGCTTGAGCTAATCAATAAACATTTGATCCACTTTCAAATAAGGTTTTTATAGCCAAAATCAGTTGAAAGAAAAGATACTGACAAGCACTATTTCCATACCTTTGTCTCAAAGCAGTCACACAAAGAATAAGTGCAAAGCGAAATGAAGGACCTCCCCTTCACTCAGAGAGGGAGCAAGCCTGGAGTCCTGTGGGAGCCTGCCAGTGGAGCAGTTCTGCCCAGGGCCCAGGGCCCAGGCCCCAACCCAGTCAGCTCTGAGGGGCCACGAGGCAATCTGGTGCCCCGTCCCGCTCTTCCTGGGAAGGGGCCTGCTTCCTCTTGTCCCAGTCTGTGTCCGGGATGAATAACCCATGGAGATCCAGGTGCATCTCTACATCAATGGATGCGCGAGCCAATTCTGTAAAACTTTTGGCATCCAGAATAAGCAGAAAAGGCTGCCTTTGGGGATCGGAAGAGACGATGGCTGATAGGATAATCCCTTTGAGGAAACAAAAAGAGACACTTTGTAAAAGCGCGGACTTGAATTTCCTGCATCTGGAGGGATAAGTTTCTCAGCTATATCTCCCTGTCCTCTTTGAAGTAAGTATGGAATCCAAACAAAAGGAACATGACTTTGAGATTCTGTGAGAGCAGAAGGGAAAGGTCAGGGAAGTAGGAATCAGAAGACCTGGTTCCAGCCCTGCCGGGGCCAGTCCTTTTACCTCTCCGAACCTTAGTCCATTCATCTGCAGAGTAAGGAGAATCCTCCCTGCCCTCCCAGGGTTGCTCAGAGAATCTCTTGCATGGTGAATAATGAAAGCATTTTGTAAAGTATTGCATGCATTGGAGAAAGGCTATTTGCCTACTATTTAGAAAGTCTGATTACAGAGAATCAGTTTTGATGCTGCATTTAGACTAATATACGGTACTTAGCTAAACTCAGACTAGCTGCACTCAACAACATTCAAATGAGTCCAATCCACTTTATGCACAGGCAGCACATTGGTAGCCCCGGCCTTTCCCTCTATAAAATGGACATATTCTAAGTACTCACTCTCAAGGGATATAGGATTAAACGAAATAATGCCCCTAAACTTCCGGCAACTACTCGTGATTCCTCCCAAGGTCTCCTGGGTCTCAGGGTGGTTGAGCGTAGCTGAAGTCAGATTGGCTTAGATTAAAATCCTAACTCTGTAGGCACTGGGTGTGTGGCCTTAGGTAAGTTGCATCATTCTCTCAGCCTCTCCTTTGGTGAAATGAAGACATTGCTACTCCCTGCCCGCAAGAGAATGTAGGGGAAGCCCTGGGCCTGCCCAGTAGGAGGCCAGCTTCAGCGGGAGGTGCTACCAACAATACCCCACCTCAGAGGTGACAGTAACGTGGGGTCCTGGTGTGCCATGCCATGCAGGATCAGTAGGAAGACACGGCCCAGGCAGAAAACCACTCCTTCTCACCTAAGGGAAAGAGTTGGCAGCTCAGGGGGGCAGCCCCACTCATGGTTCTGGTTGCCCTACTTAGCATCCCCAGGAGTATGGGCAGGGATTTCTGGGACAAAGGCAGAGTCAAGGAGGGAAAAGACCATTTGGTCATATGGAAATCTAGAAAAGAGAGGTGGGCCACAAATCTGCACTTACAGGTGCTCCGTACAGAAGATACCTGCTTAGAGGGTTAAGAATTCTGTCAGCCATTGCAATGAATTTTAAAGTGGAAAGGAAGTGGGCTTTTGTGTAGTAAACAATTTAATGTCTCCCAAAAGGAGGTCTGATCTTTGCTCCTGGGAGGTGACTCTAAGCCCTCGTAATGTCCTGCCTCATAGGAATGTCTTTATTTATCTGGGGCCAGCCTGATGACCTATCCTAGCAAAGTGAATTAGATGTCAGCTTGACCTCCAGAGGGACTGAAGGCTAAAGGTCAACCACACAGTCAACCAACCATGTCTACATGCCCAAGCCCCTAAAAAGCTCTGACATGAAGGCTTGGGTGAGCTTCCCTGGTTGGTGACATTCCATGGGTATTGTTGGAGGAGTTGGGGTGGGCCGTGACCTCCAGGGACAACCAGATACTCCGGGAATGGAATTCTCCTGGATTCTGTCCCATGAGTGTGTTTTCTTTCAATCTGCAACCTTTCACTATGACAAACCATAACCATGAATAGAACAGATTTCAGTGTATTCTGTGAGTCCTTCTATCCGAAACAGAGGGTGGTCTTGGCGACCTCTCAACTTGCCGTTGGTGTCAGAAGTGAGGGTGTTTTGAGGGACTCCTTAACCTCACCGCTTTGGACTCAGACAGACCTGGGTTTCAAAGCCTGGTTCTACCAGCTCTGTCATGTGGGAGTTGTAGAGGGAGGGTCGCTGCTCCCAAACAATGTCTCTGAGGGGTGATCACAAACATAGTGCAGCAAGCAGGCTCCCCTACCTGGAGTCTTACCGTCATCCTTGTCCTTGGCACCCGGTGTGGGTACAAACGGGGGTTCTGCTGGCCAGCAGTGCTCCTGTCCCCATTTTAAGGATGACTTTGTGAGAACATCCTATTTCAGTATCTGTACATCCAAAGAGGAAAGACATATGAGTGACTTGTTGGAGAGCATGCTCATTCCCTGGGAACCGATGACATCAATGCCTGCAGACAGAGGGGTTCAAGCCCCTCCAGCGTAGACTCCAAATGACATCTACCTGGGGTCAGTATAACAGCAGAAATGAAAGCAGCTAGCTTCCTCCTCCATCTTTAAGCAAAGGTCCTCCTGCCATCCAACAGCTGACACTGCATACTGAATTTTTACAAATAAAAATCCTGACTGAGCCACCCAGGCACCCTAGGATGATTCAGACTTTCAAGGATGACTTCTTGACTTTAAATATCATAAGAAACACTCATTAAAAAGAGTTTTCATGTATTCTTTCATAAAATGTTTTGAATCTTATGGAATAAAAATGGTTGTTCAAAAAAAATCTTGAATGTATCTGGCATTTGGCGTTACATTGCAATTTTTGTATGTGTTCAATGAATGTATTCAATGCAAACATTTAAAGTGTGATATGATCCTTTTGTTCTTTTAAAAGTGCAAGTCCCTAGATTTCTCTTAATCGCTAATAGACCTGTTTCCCCTTAGTGTGTGGGATTAGTGGGGAGTGTGTGTGTGTGTATGAACCTTAATTTTTTGCTTTGTACATTTCTGCACTGCTTCCATTTTTCAGAAAAGATATTCCATTTATTATTAAAAATGAAGATATTAAAGACAAGTGATGTCTGTACACTTAGCATAGTCCCTGGGATACAGTAAGTGTTCAACAAATAGTAACAAATAACAATAACTAAATGCTCCAAGTTTCGGCCCTCTGCTTGAAAGGGTGAGTTCCTTGAGGGCAGGGACTGGGATCGTCCTATCACTTTCTTATCCTCACTGCCACCATGCTGTAGCACATTGTTGGTGCTCCATAAACATGTACTGAATAAAGAAATCAGTGGATGACCTACAGCTGTGACCTCTTTGCTGTGCTTCAGTCCATCAGATAGGGCTGCCTCTCTTGGATTGCCCATCATTGCTTCCATTGTATTCTGTCCCAAGTGGACTTCACTCTCTGATCTGCCCTCTGCCCCAAAGGGACCTCCCTTTTCTGATCAAGGTCACCCAGCCCAAGAACCTAGAGTTGAGCTTTGCAGGCAGACACAATCATTGTAGGGGGCGCCAGCCCAAGTCACATAGGGATCAGTACCTTGGTTGGGATGGGACTCCACTGAACTTCAGCAGCAAAGACATAGCGGTATGGCTTTCCGTTGTGAGCGTAATTGATCCGAGGCAGCTCTAAGCCTGAAGAGAAGGACATGGCCAATGAAGCCCCCATCACTGAGGGCTGGGAGCATCCACCCTTCATGCCAGGCTGGGCATCCTGTCCACAAAAACAGCTCCCAGTCCAGGATCCCTGAACTTGCTTCAGGCCCTGGATTAGATCAAGGTTGGTAACAGGGCAGGGGGAGGGAAACTCTGATAATTACCCTGGCTCTATTAGAAGGTTCAGGAGCAAGGAAAGAGAGACCTAGTTTTTTAAATGTATAAGCATCTTTAATTATCCAAGATAGAAATCAAAAAGAATTGCATGATTAAAATCAGAGGCTACTGCAATTTTTTTAGAGCTCTTTAAAAAAAAAAGTACTTGTGTGCATGCACGTGTATGGGAGTGTGGAAAAAAACTTCTGAAGCTGTGGAAAGGGGTGTCCATGGGGAATAGTTAAATAAATCTGGTGAATTCACATAATAACCTAAGTAAAACTAATGTTTACAAAGAATTTTAATAACATGGGAAAGTGTCCATATCATAAGACAAAGTGTAAAAGGCTGGTTATAATATTATCCTCACTATGTTACAGATGTAGAGAAAAGGTTTGGAAGCATTGCTGGGGTAATAACTTCCTTATAGTTTATATTTTATATTGTACACTGTAGGTTTCTCATTACATGAAATTTTTGTTATGCCTTTTACTTTTGTAACTAAAAAAAACTAAATATTTTGTCCATGTACATGCATACATATATGCCTGTTGTGTCAAATTAAATTTCTAAGTCTGAGGGCTGAAATGAAAATTCCCCCTCTTATGGAATATTCCAAGCAGTCAGAGCCAACTGCTGGTGAAAATTTAATGTCCAAGAAAAGAGGAAGCAGGCATGGAAAATCTGCCACACAGAGCCCTTCTGAAAAAGACCCAGGGCATGAGTGGTTACTGGGCTTGGGAGGAGTGCAGGGGAATGGCCTGTTGAGGTGGGAAGATGTCCAGGCCCACAGACAAGTAATCATGAAATTTTCAAGAGACAGGCCACAGTGACTGTGAACTAGAGGGACCACCCACATACAGAAATCAGAAAAAGGTGCCCACAGTTGCCCCCAGAGTAGGTCTGAGACTTCCCATGGTGCTCCTGTACCTGAAACCTGGTCTGGGGACCAACTCCCCCCAACCTCCACCCTGTCAATGACTAGCCTCAGGAACTTGGTCAAGTAAAATAGGATTTATCCCTGTAAATTCTGTGAGGCTATTGAAACCATGCTCTTGAAGAATCTTCAGGATGTGCAGAAATTTTCAGGCTATATTCATTCAGTGGAAGAAGCCATTTCAGAATATTCTAGATGGTATGGTATGCATTGTGTAAAACTATAAATGCAGAGGTTAAGGGTTTTTGAGTCTGAGAGACCTGGGTTCAGATCTTGGCTCTGCTGCCTATCTTTGGGCAAGTTATGGAATTATCCTCAGTTTGCTGTCCTCAGTTCTAAAACAAGAATGACATGTGCCAACACTGCCTCCCAGAGTTGTTCTAATAACTTCTACCTTGTGCTGTACTCTCACTATGGGCCAGGCCCTTGGTGAAGCACTCTATGTGTGTGAACTCATCTAATGTCAAGGATAACGGGATGAGACTGTTGGGGTGAGGTCTGGGAAGCTCTAGAAGAGGGCCTGGCATATGCCAAGCACCCCGTACATGACAGAGACAATGGGTATTTCCAAAGGGTTGCCATGGGTGAAGGGATTATGAGGGATCTATCTATTGCTATACTTTTCAGGATTGCCCAAGATTGCCACAGTAAGCGAGAATTCTCTTCCCCGATACAAAAAAGAGCATAACGTTTTAACCCTCCATCTGCCCGATGTGGCAAGTGAGTGGAGATGCAAGTCAATGCCTTGAGAACTGGGACCAAGGGGCGCCTGGGTGCTCAGTCAGTTAAGTGTCTGCCTTCAGCTCCAGTCGTAATCCCAGAGTCCTGGGATCAAGCGCTATGTGGGGCTCTCTGCTTGGCAGGGAGCCTGCTTCTCCCTCTCCCTCTGCCTCTGCCTGCCATTCCACCTGCTGGTGTGCGCTCTCACTCTCTCTGCCAAATAAATAAATAAAATCTTTAAAAAAAAAAAAAAAGAACTATTACCAAGATCTATATATTTACTTCCAAGGACCCCCAGCGCCTGGGGTGCCACACAGAACCTGTTACAGGATCCTAGGATGCTATTTTACAGCAGTGGTTCTTATGGGCAGATCTGGGGTTGTCCTAACAAAGTCCCCAGGACAGTGTCCTTCCAGATGTGTGAACCTGGCGGGAGCCAACAGGCGAGCAAAGCAGACCCATGCCTGGCCACCCTCTAGCTGAGTGTCCCGGATAAGACCATCCATTCCACGCCTGTGTTGAGGACAGACCCCTCTAAGCCACACTTCTATCACATGCTGGGGATACACCGAGCACAGAAACATAGTCCCCGCGTCACAGGCTTATATTCTAGGGCAGTGGTTCTCCATCAGGGTGATGGTGCCCCCACCGGACATTGGCAATGTCTGGACATATTTTTGGTTATTCCAATTCAGGGTGCGGGTGCTACAGGCATCTGGTGGGTCAAGGCCAGAGGTTTTGCTCAATATCCTACACGGCGGCCCCCTGCACAAAGCACGACCCGGCCCCAAATATCAGGGGTGCCCAGATTGAGAATCCCGGCTCTCACGGGTGCGACTCTTATTGGAGGGGTTTACACTGTGTGTGGAGCACAGCCTTTCTGAGCCATCTCCTCCTCTGTCAGATGGGGCTGATGGCCCCTGTTCTGCAGGATATTTTGAAGGTGTAGAAGTGGAAATGCAAACACACTGTTCCCGTTCAGTAAGTCAGCGTTCAATAAATCGGCGCGTTTATAGAGGCCAGCCGTGAAAGTTATCTGGTCGAACGACCACCCCCGCCCCAGTACCTTCCTGGGAGCTGTTTGAAGATATATGAAAGAGAACTGTCCCCAAATGTTTTCCACTGGGGCACCCCAAGAGTCTTCCTGTTTGTCCCTTGTCGGTGCACAGCTCCTCTGCATCAGAAGGAGGTACAGAGAAGGCGCACGGGAATTCACGAAAGCCTGCCCCTTCCCTAAGCATCTGCAAAGAGGATGCATTTTACCTTCATAAAGCAACTCCGGCTGGCAATAGACTTGGTCATCTTTTTCCTTCAGGGCTCTTGCTGTTGTAGATGCCAGTTTGATTAAATTTGAGCCCACGTCTGCATCCTGAATCAGTTTTCAAAAAAAAAAAAATTGAAAACTGGTTATCCAGAGCAAACACTTGCTTTACTATGTACATTTAAAAAAAAAAAAAAGTGCTTTAGTGGATGTCGTCTTGTTCTGGCCTTACGTGAACCACAGGAAGCAGCTATCATATTGTTGGTATTTTTATTCTTATTCTCTGAGACCTCGTAGCTGGTAGGTAGTAGGAAGGGGGTCCCAAAACTCCTGGCTCTTTTTTCCTACTCTGGGCTACCTTATCTTTCACAGGTGAAATTAATGTATTGGTAGGTTCTCACTTTTTAAATACTGGCTGATTCACCTGTGTAAAGCTGCATCAGTCACTAAAAGGATGTTTATAAAGAGTTCATAATAACATGGGAAATGCTCATGATAGAATACCGAGAAAAGCAGTAGAGTAAATTGCATACGCAACCTGAACTCAATCAGCTTAAAAAGAACTTACACTGAAAAGAGCCTGGGGGAAATATACCAATTATTAACAAGACAGCAGGCGGTGGGATTATGGGGACTTTCTTTTTCTACACTTATCTGTATTTTCAGGATTTTCTCCTATGAAAATGTACCACTGCTGAAATGAAAACAAACAGGCAATAAGAATTGCTTGGGAGTGAAGGATCTATGGAGGGCATTCCCTTGGTCTCAATTTATAATCAGACTTTATTCAGTGCCTTACCATCATCATGGTAACCCAGGAGAGGGATTTAAAACAATTGATTAAATATTTATTGAGCTTCTATTACTACCTCTGGAGTTCTATGTCCTTATCTGTATAATAAGGTACGGTAGATGCATCATGCAAAGAGTATACACTTCTCCAAGTTATTGTGCAGATTAAATAATCCATGCAAATGGTTTACAAGAGGGTCTGGTTAATAGTCTGCTAAATAAATGTTAGTTGCAGTTGATAACGTTGTTGTTGTTTTAAAGATTATTTATTTATTTAAGAGAGAGCAAGCTCAAGCAGGGGGAGCAGCACAGGGAGAAGGAGAAGCGACGTGGGGCTTGATCCCAGGACCTGGGGATCATGACCTGAGCCAAAGGCAGACATTTAACCCACTGAGCCACCCAGGCACCTGGTTTGTTTGTTTGTTTGTTTAAGATTTATTTATTTATTTTAGGGAGAGAGAGATCATGCACATGCGAGTGGGAGGGGCACAGGGAGACAGAGAGAGAATCTCAAGCACACGCTGTGCTGAGCGAGGAGCCCAATGAAGGGCTCAATCTCATGACCCTGAGATCAGGACCCGAGCCAAAACCAAAAGTCAGATGCTTAACCGAATGAGCCAACCAGGCTCCCCTACATTGTTGCTTTTTAAATAATGATAATAATAATTATTACCACTGGGAGTGAGTGCAGTTTAGGCAATGGAGGAGGAGAAATAAGACCAAGCCCCTGCCTTCATGGGGTTTACAGGTTGAGAATTATTGTTATGGCTGACTTCTTCTCATTTAAACTTTTCTCTACTTTCCAAATTTTCCAAAACGCGATTTTCTCATTTAAACTTTTCTCTACTTTCCAAATTTTCCAAAATGCGATTTTATAATTAACAGAAACTTATTTGAATGATAGCAGCTTTTTGCTGGGAAGGGGGGTAAATTTGCTGCATCCTAGCAGTTGAACTGCAGGGGCCCTCCGAGATTTGTTTAGTTCAATCCCTAGTTGACAGAAGAGGAAAACAAGGCTCAGAGAAGGAAAGTGACCTGCCCAAGGCCACACAGAGGAAAGGACAGTCTGGGCCCTTGGCAATGCAACGTAATTCTGCTCAGAAGCAAGGGCACTGTAGGCAGAGGGCAAAGCAGGTGCAAAGGCCCTGAGGCTGGCCTATTCCCATCCTGTGTGTCTCTGCTCAAATATCCCCTTCCTTAACACTTCCATCTGCAATGTCGCCAAGGCATTTGTCCCGAGCTGTAATTATCTCCTGTATGGAGCTGCTTCCTTCTTTTATGTTGTCTTCCCCTTGAAGATGGGACCAGATTTTGTTCAGTGCATGGCACATGGTTCCCAGGAAGTAACTGCTCAATGAATGAGTGAATGCATGACTCAATAAGCTTTCCTTCCATTGTCAAGGTGCAAAACATGTGCTGTGCAGGGTAGTTGTAGGAATTAAATGAGATGAAATGCGTGGAAAAGTCACCCGGCACTCAGCACATCCACCTGCACCACACCACAAAGCAGCGGAGACTCTGCCTGGGGCCTTGCTAAGTCACCTGACAGCAACAGGCCTGTTCTGCATGCCCTGGGCCTGCATCGCAGGGAGTCCGTCTGCAGAGATTCCCTCTGCAGAGACGTCTTTTAATTCCAGCCTGAAACTGGTCAGACTGGTTGAGGGATAAACTGAATTTTTCCACACAGCAGTAATGAACATGACTGGGCTGCTTTTGGTGGCCAGCATGCTCAGCTTTGAGAAGAAAGGGCTTTCCAGCCCAACGTCACCAAAATCCTACAGGTTTGCTTTGAAACCCCTCAGCTGGAGGGAACTCCCGGGAGAAGTGGCTATCTCGGTAATTCCCCGAAACCCTGGCTTTGGGGTTCAGAAGCCCGCTGTATGAAATCAGACTCTAAGGGTTTCTATGTGAGCTTGAGCAGCCTCTCCCCACCCTCAGCCCTCATGCCTCCCCGAGCCCGTTTCCTGGTTTGTAAAATATGGGGGCAATTCATTACTTTTTGACGGGTGGTGACCATAAGGGGGGTTGCTTTGACTGGTGTCGGAAGACTATGGTTACAATTAAATAATGGTTATAAAAACACCTGGTCCAGGGCCAGGCACATCATAGTTAGTAACTCGGAGCCAGACAGACATGCATTCAAATCCCAACTCAAACCCCACAGGTGTTCCTGCAATGTTGGGCAAGTTACTTCTTCTCTCATCTGTAGTCACGGGGATAATAAACAACATAGAGCGGTGTCCTACTGATTAGGTGAGAAGCATGCAAAACATTTAACAGTTCCTAAAATTTGCAGGACCCAGGACAAGAGTGGAGACCCACCACCCTAAGTCTAAATACATTGAGCGAATTGTTAAGTGAGATACCATTCTCTCCCCCACCTTGATACAGAGACCTTCATAATGTAGAACTGCACTGTCCAATATGGTAACCACTGACCACATGTGGTTATTTACATTTAACTTAAAATTAAGTACAATTAAACATCCAGTTCCTCGGCTGCCCTGGTCACGGTTCAGTGGCCCACGTGGCTAGTGGCTACTGCATTAGACAGAGAATGCTTCATCATTGCAGTGGATACTTTTGCACAGTGCTGGTCTGTAAGGATGTGTGAATTTGAAATTCTAGGACTCCTTGGAGTTTTGAGCCAAGTTAGGGCGGCAGACTGAGGGCCAGCCTCTGGGCTCAGGTTCTTTGTTTCCTGCCCCCTTTTCTTCCCACTGCACAAGTGCCCCAGCCAGCACGACCAAGCCAATAGCCAACTCTGGCTACCTCGTGGGTCTGAGGCCAGTACACCAGTGGTGCAGCCTGCTTTTAGGAAGAGACAAGCAGGCACCGGAAGCAGTCTTGGGGCTATTGGGCAGAGAATTCAGATATCCCGGGTAGCTGGTTCATGGCTGGGACAAGGGAGAGCACGTCTCCAGATGGGCACAGCCTCACTCTGTGAGGAAGGGAAACTGCCAGAGAAAGGCTGGATCAGGATCCCGCACCCCCCAAATGCCAAGGCCAGAGCAGGGGCCCCTCCTGCTGGGGTCTAAGAGGAAAAAGGGCATCTAACACAGGGCCTGGCACATAATGAGCTCTCAGCAGCTTCTTTTATTATTGGATCTTTGTTTTTGCACTTGGGGTCAAGACAAAACCCAAATCTACTGAGCCAGGAGTCAAAACCACCCATTGTAAGTCCACAATGCCTACTCCCATGATGGCCCCTTATGTATGGATAGCTGTTGGAAGGGAAGGCAAGTGCTGATGAACCCACCTGGAGGCAGCGCACCGAGCCCCACAGGATGAGGGCAGGGCTGCCGCCCGAACTGTTTGTACATGTCCATGCCCCTCCCAGCCCAGCCCTGCCTTAGACAACCCTGTGCCACCCTGCATAAACAGGCCAAGGGTGCCAAGGGGCCCCACCTACCTTTGACCCCAGCTGGCCCAAACACAAGAGAATCTGGGGCAGCTGGGAGGTTCCAGACTTCTAAATATACTTCACTATTGACCATTGTATACGGAAAGCACTTTCCACTTAGGAAATGTTCCAAATGCTAAAGAGAGACCTGTGTCCTTTTAGAGACCCCCCCCCTTCACATTTCTCACCCACTTGTCATTCGTTCATTGATTTAGAGTAGTCAGGAGCTTAATGAGAACACTTTTGGGTGCCAGGCCCTGTGACAGGTGCAGGGGATAAACAGCTGACAAGACCAAGGGCTCCGGCCCTCTCAAAGCTTTCCCAGGGCAGGTGACTGAACAAGCTCATTTACCTGGGACAAATGTCCAGGTGCCATCAGAGCATACAAACTCCTCTAAAGGGAGTGATGATCTGACACCTGAGAGCTGAGCAGGAATTTGCTAGACTGGCTGTAAACTAGAAGCCCCTGTGGGCTGAGACCATGCCCTGCCCTTCCCCGCCCCCAGGACCCAGCCCAGGTGCCTAACCCCCACCCTGTGAGTCCAACCTGAAGCCAAGACTGGAGTGGAGGCCTGATGGGAAGAGGACAGGGTTGCAGGCAGAGCGACAGCAACAATGCCATGGCCCCAGACTGATGGGTGACAGAGAAAGCTGGCGTCTCCCAAGGTCTGTCCCAAAAAACCTTTGGATAGGACGGAATTAGAGCTGCCAGCTCTAGTCATGTCTGCCATGTCCATCTGCTCAACTTTTCGATTTCAATATGCAGGCAGGGCAACTTGAAAGCGAAGCAAGAAGATGTTTGAAGGGACAATAAATAGCAATTAAAAAGCGTGGCCAGAGCTACCCTTCCCAGGGCTCACACTTCTTTGTTCGTTTCAAAGCAGTAGATGGCTCACATGGCAGCTTTTCAAAATACACGTGCTGAACTTCTTAGCCTAGTTCCAAGGAAGCAAATCATTTTTCAAGCACGATAAAAGGTTATAAAATCCCTCGGTGTGTGGGCAGTGGGAGGTAGCGTTTCCTTTCTCTGTTTCATCCCTGGGCCTAAGTCGATGTGAGGCAGGGCCAAGCCTTGGGATTTGCCACCTGTGTGCTCGATGACACCCCCCACTGCTTCCTGGAACCAGGAGACCAAGCACGGCACTGCGGGATGGCCCATGTGATGACTTTGTGGAAGTTCATTCAATAGCCCTGAACCACGTGGGGAGAAAGTTCACTCCTTTTTCTCTTCTAGTCTTTCTGACTGGGTCAAGCAGGGAGTCTCAGTGAGGTGCCACTATGTCTTTAACACCTCATACTTTTATAACTTTCTTTTTAATAAAGAGATTAAGTCTTGGCAAGCAACAACATCTGGTTAGAACTTCAGACCCCTGCTTTTCTCCCACTGTTTTATGTCCATGCTTGTCTTCTATTTGCAGGAGGCAATGCTAGCTTTCCATTGGCCAGTGATAGGTTTCCTTTCAAGAGTGAGTAGATTTAACAGATCTGTACCTCTGAAACAAATAATACACTATATGTTAAAAAAAAAAAGAAGAAGAAGATAGCAGGAAGGGAAAAGTGAAGGGGGGGGATGGGAGGGGGAGACGAACCATGAGAGACTATGTTTTCTGAGAAACAAACTGAGGGTTCTAGAGGGGAGGGGGTGGTGGGATGGGCTAGCCTGGTGATGGGTATTAAAGAGGGCACATTCTGCATGGAGCACTGGGTGTTATACGCAAATAATGAATCACGGAACACTACATCAAAAACTAATGATGTAATGTATGGTGATTAACATAACAGTAAAATTTTTAAAAATGCCTTATCATTTCAAAAAAAAAAAAAGAGTGAGTAGATTTAAACAAAGCACGACTTTGTGAATGTTAAATCGAGGTGATAGGAGATACGGTGAAAATCATGACAGAGATACACCAATGATTACAGATGGGGAAATGCTGGAAAGATAGGAAAGAACCCCAACTCTGGAGCCAGACAAAGCGGGGTGCCCTGCTGACTGGGAGGGAGCATGCTTGAGCTCCTGCATTGAGGAGCCCGGGCAGTGAGGGTGCAAGAAGGTTCAGGGCCTTCTGCAGTAGTGTCCTCCATTTTCCAGGCCTGCAGAGCCCCGAGAGGGGTCAGGGTGACCTGTCTGGGCTCTTTTCAGGACTTAGGCCTGCTGGGGAGAATGGTAGAGTTGTACATTTACCAACTGCAAGCACGGGTTGAGAGACAGGCTGCTGCAGGTGCTAATCATGGCTCTGCCCCTGAGGGCTGTGTGACCTTGGCAATATTCCTTAACTTCTCTGAGCCTCAGTTTCTTCATCTGTAAAATGAGGCTAATATGAGGACCTCTCATAGGTTGTTTTGATCACTAAGTAAGGCAAGGAAAATAAAATGCTTAGCAAAGTACCTGGCACATAGAGTGCATTTAGTAAATAGGAGCCATCAAAACGGAGTTGAATTGAATTTGCTTTCATTTAAATTAATTAAGTCATGAAGTCAGTGAGTTCTGGAGCCAGGAATCTCTGTAGCCTCCGAAACCAAGCCCGGAGCCTTGGTAGCATCACCCTAATTGAGGATAATGTCTGGCCTAGTGGTCATTTTTAATGCAAGAAGGGGACTAATCAACAGCAGGGCATTGGGTAAGCGAATAGTGATGAATCCCGGCCTGGAACTGTCACACAAATATTTAAAAAGGTGTTGTAGAAGAATATTGAATGTCATGGAGAGATGTTTAGATATACACATAAGTGGAAAAAAGCAGTGCACAAAACAGTACGTGCATATTCCACCATGAAGAGCAAGGAAGGGCTGGTGCGCGCTGTGGCAGAGACGGGCCTCGGAAACACAGCGCGGAGGGAGGGTGGCCACCGCGGGAGACCGCCTGGTGTGTGTGTGATGTGTCTAGAACAGGCAGATCCTCAGAGACAGGAAGTGGATTAATGCTCACCTGGGGCTGGGGGATAGAGGGGTGAAGAGGGGTAGGTGGGGGGGGGGGGCGCAAGGTTTCTTCCCAGGCTAATAAAAAGGTTTTAAAATCCAGTTGGTGGCAAAACTCTGTGAAGTTACTAAAAGCAGCTGAATGGTGCACTTTAAATGTATGGTATGTGAAATTATCTCTCAATAAAGCTGTTAAAAATTCTCTGTGATTTCCTTCTCTAAAATTAAGAAATATATAAAATTTACATGTATATATTTCTAAGTTTTAGAGAAGTCCTACTACATAGAATTTTTAACAGCTTTATTGAGATATGTATCAATAGGCATGTGTATTATATATACATATACACAGATACATCAACATATGTATTAATATGTCTGTTGGTCTATCTACTGAGAGAGACAGAAAGAGATGTGGGAGGCAATACAAATATATTCATAATAGATTCATGGGGTTTTTTTTTTCCTTTTTACCCAATCGATACTCTCTTAGGTTTCTACGATGAATATGCACCACTTTGGGAAAAACAATGAAAAAATGTTTTGTCTTTAAGAACAGCTCGCTTTGGATTTCAGTGTCAATCCAATGAGTGCCAAAATCACTCCCCACTGGGACTCACGACTCCCCAGGAATGAAACGGGTCCCCTTCCAAGCTGTTACCTTGTCCACATTGAGGGGTACAGCGAACCTCCTGAGGGTGGGGATGGAGGTGAGCCTGCAGTTCTCCTCAAAGTCCTGCTTCAGGTTGGCCAAGTAGAAGAGCTGGTAAAGGCTGCTGTCCTCGTAGGTGATGACGTCAAACAGAAGGCAGCCATCCTCCTCGTAGGCGTTGACATGATGAAAGACCACCATGGGGTCCGTGTAAAACTTGGTGGGCACAGGCTTCCTGGTCCTCTGGTCGATGATGTGAATGTAAGTCTGAAAGCAGAGGCACACCCAGAGGTCAGCTTCCCCCTGCCAGCCCGGCACGATGGCAGTGGGTGCAGGACAAGACCCAGCCCTCCCCTCCACTAGCTCGTGACCCTGGAGCATCCCCTTCCCCCAGAGCTCCTGGCTGTTGCCGGTCCCTGATCACCTCCTTCAGATGGAGCAGAGGGAATCTTTGCTGCTGGGGCCTCTGCAGCACCAGGAGGACAGAGTCTGGGGGAAGCCCCTGAGACTACACCATCTCTCCCCCCCTTCAACTGACTGACTCCAGGTGGGCTGTGATGAGCTAACTCCCTGGCAATGGCCACGTTGGGGAGAACTGGCCAGTCTTCTAGCCCTCCTTGGGCTCTATCCACAGCTGGAGCCCCTAAAACCCTAAAACCACACCAGCCCTTTTGGGTTCGTTCTCCCGACGTCCACCTGCTGCCTGGTTGGCCAGGATGCAGTTGTCATGGCAACCTCCCTTATCCTGGGGGCTGTGGTGTGGAGCGACCTGTTCTAGTTAAGGGACCCACATGGGTATCTGCACACACCTCTGGGTATCATGAGGCGATATCACTCTGGGTGGTAATTAGCCATATTTGCAACCCTAGTTGCCTAATCCAAAGTATGTGTGGGGTTCTTTCTTTTGGCAACTCTGGCCTAACCACCCTCCTTCTGAAAGGCAGGGAGGGACTACTCCAGGCTGGTCTTTGGCCACCTCCTCCCAGCTCATGTGCCTCTTGCTCTCCTTCTCCAGAATCCAGGTTGAACATTAAGTGGGAGTGCAGAGGAGGAAGGCTTTGACAGCGTGGAGGGGTGGGGGTGGTGGGCAAGTGAATATAGAATTATTTTAGCTCTTTTCTTCTCCGTGAACCCAATCCCTGGGTCGGGCACAGAGACTTTTCAGAGAGCTCTCAATGCATTCCAAAGCCCTTGCCCGGGCTTTCTGCCTGCACCTGGCAGCTCGGTCTTCTCTCTGTGGGATTCTCTGAGGGCCAAGGGATGCCCAGGGGCTGAAGAGCAAACCCAATTACAGCTGGCTTCCCTGCTGGCCCCTGGCCCCAGCGTTCATTCCACAAATATAGACAGAGGGTCTAGGACACATCAGACACTTTTTCAGGAACATTTTTCCAGGAAAGACAGAACAAAACCAAGCCCTTGCTTTCATGGAGCTTATAGTCCGGTGGGGGAGAGGCCAGCAGTCAATGATCAAATAATGTGCCAAGGACAATGAGCACTACTGAGAAAAAGGAAGCCAGGTAGGGGATGGAGAAGCCTGGGGCGGGGGTCTGTTAGAGATTGGTTTATCACAAAAGGCTTCAGGGATCTGGACATTTAGCTGAGACCTGGATTAACTGAGGGAGGAAACCATCTGGGGAAGAACATTCCAGGTGGAAAGGACAGAAAATGCAAAGAACGTGTTAGGCTAGTTTGAGATACAGGAGGTCCAAAAGGAGGCTGAATAGGTAGGGAGCCAGTGGTTGGGATGTGGGCCTGTGAGGATTTGCAGGCTGGTCAGTGAAGCCTTTGGATCTTATTCTGAGGAAGATGGGAAATCACAAGAATGTTCTGAGCAGAGGAGGGACCTCACTCTCCTCCCTGAGAAGAAAGGACAGGTCTTAAAGACATATAGTGGTGGTTCCCTCTGGAGAGGGGACTGCCAGTGGCGAGGGGGAGGACAGGGGACTTGACATGTTACTTTCTCTCCTTGTGTACTGTTTGAATAGAGAATACTAAAAATTCCTTGATATTTATCACAAGTAAAAATTTACTCATTTCAACAGGAAGTAAATATATACACACATATCCATGCACAGATATATTCATACACATACATACGTGCATGCACACACACACACACACACACCCGAATATATAGGCAGGCACATGCACATATACACACATCCACACTTGGAGCACTCAGGTGTGCCCGAAGATGTTTGGTTGTACCATCTCGTGGAACGCTCTATCATTATGATGTCTAAATCATCTATGGCACCCACCCTTCCCTGACATTACCCAGTGGCTGCCGGGACACTGGAAGGGCCTTGTCTGTGGACGGTGGAAGCTGCAAGGAGCCCAGACATGGGTCAGGACTGAGGAATAGCCCTTGGCCACCGGGCTGGTGCCGACTGCCTGGCTGATGAGAGCCGGCTTGCCCGAGGTCACATGCTTTTCTGACAGGTACCGTCTGCTCTACTGACTCATTGACTTGGGGCCCCAGCCCCCTCAACCCCACCTGGGACCACTCTGCAGAACCATCCAGCTTCAGAACTCTCTGGAAGCTTGGCTGATGCTTCCGGGGAGACTGCACGGTGGCTCACACCCTCCCTCCCTAGGAAACCTCCTGCATGCCAACCTCCATGTCAGTCTGCTTCCTCACTCGGGCCGTCCCTGTGTGGCTGGGGGTCCCAGCCAGGCCTTACCTTGTCCTCCTTGTGGAAAGCCAGGCAGGAGTCCCAGTTCACTCCCCGGATGTATGCAGTTGACATTTTGAGGATACCTAGCTTGAAAGGCTGCTCGAGGAAAACAATGTGGTTCTTGGTGACTCCGAAGCTGTGGTAATAGCTCGGGGAGAGGAGGGAGCGGGAGGTGATGGAGCAGAACACCTCCATGTGCTTCAAGGGGTTCTTCCCCTTCTTGTCCTCTAGAGAAAGGCAAGCCTCAGGAGCAGCACAGGACCTGGCCACCCCCAGACAACGCCCCCATCACCTGCAGCTGAGCCTTTCAAACTGACCTGGTCGCTAAGAAGAACCTTTGGATGAGAGCCGACAAGTAAACTGATGAAGGGGCTGTTGCCTGGCTGACGCAGGGGCTCCGAGTGTTCCCACTTAGGCCCTCCTGCCCTGCGAGACCTGGTGCTACAATCTGAAAACATGGAGCCCCAGAGCCAGGCCTCGGGGCCAGGGGTCTGCACGACAGCCTGGGGGCTCAAACCAGCCTCCACCTGTGTTTGTATCAAGGCTTCTTCAAAACACAGCCGCGCTCCCTCCTTTATGCGGGGTCCGTGGCTACCCCTGCTCTTGAGCCTCAGTGGCTTTGCTGAGGAGTTGCAACAGGGACCACAGGTCTGCAAAGCCTCAGATATTCACTCCAGGAAAAGCTTGTCGGCCCCTGCTCTGGAACAACACCTCTTCACGCACACGGATCATCAGGGATCATGATCAAAGTGTGAAGTCTGACTCAGTATGTGGGGCTGGGGCCTGAGGTTCTGCATTTCTATCCAGCGCCCGGGGGATGGGCCAGCTTCCTAGGCTTCAACTTTGATATTTTGCTGAGGCCCATCATTTGAGATGTACCTCACAGGGTTTCCATGAATTTCTCTTTGCGCTGACCATTCAGAAACAGCTGGGGGTGAGACTAAGCACCCACTGTGATAAGGGACTGTTACACATCTTGTGACAGTGGAAGAAGACCGTATGATCCCCATTTTACGGATGGGAAACTGAGGCGTGATGGAATATGGTCTATCATTATGGCCAAAGACACAAGGTTTAGGCCAAGAAGACACAGCCCTCTTAGCCGGGCCATCTCCTCTGTTATTAGGGATAATAACACTCACAGAGTGGAGAGAGAACAGAATGAAATCATGAAGTAGTCCAAGACAGCAGAGGTGCGCAGTACATGTTCGTGTTCTTATTCCTCTGTCAGGATGAGTCACCGCTGGCCAAAAGGCCTCCCCACCCAGGCCTGGGGCTGGCTTACAATGAGTTATCTGCAAGCGTCCCCGCCTTGCTTGTGGCCACCTGGGCACACCATAAACAGCTGGCTGGTGGGAGGGATGCTGTGGGGTTGTGGGGTGGTTCTTTTCTTCACAAAACAAATGGAGCACAAAGCAAACCGAAATGGAAAGCACCCTGGCCTAGGAGGCAGGACCTGGCGTGAATCCCAGGGAAGCCAGCAGCATGCAACAGGGGCTCAGTGGGGAGCTGCAAGCATGATGTTGGAGGCTCCTGCTGCCACCTGATCCCCCTGGGCCTCATCACCCTATTTTATAATATGACACGGCAAACTCAGATGCCTATAACATCCGCAGGTCTGACATTCTAGGAGTCTGGCTGGACGCTCTAACCCTTTATTGGCTTGATTCATGGGAGTTCCGTTTAACAAGAATACTCATTGTGCCTTCTGACCTTAGGGGCTCACATCTGCCGATAGAGCCTAGTAAGTAGCTCAGGAGCTTCTACAAGACTATGAGGGAGGGGACCAGCTGGGATCACAGATGGAAGCCAGTTTTCCTAAACCAGCAGGTCAAGCCCGCACCCTCGTCATTCTGCCCTGTCTCCTGAGCCCTGTGCAACCACCCTCAGAGGCCTGGTCTCCTGGGTGTGGTTCCCAGGAGGGTCCTGGACAAATAAGGGTCAGGAGCCTCCTCCCCTCAGGAACATGAAATCACAATTGGCCTGGGCTTTGCTCCAGGTTCCTGGCCTTAAATGGAGAAGGTTCAGAAGGCCCAAAGAAGCGGGGGAGAGTCTGAAAGGCTGAAGGTCTGAGGCAGGGCTGAGCTCCCATAACAATACTAGGAACCTGGCTTCAGGAGCTGGGTTGAAAGTGGGCAGTACAGCTTTGGCATACAAAGTTATGTTAGAAAACTGAAAAAAAAAATGGATGGAAGGGACGATGTTTGATGGGCGGATGGATGGATGGACAGACAGGTGGTTGGATGGATGATGGATGGATAGGTAGACGGATGGATGATGGATACTTGGGATGGATGATGGATGGACAGACAGATGGATGGATAGGTAAATGGTGGATGAATAATGGATAAATTAATGAATCAATGAACTGGAGCCTAAAGAAAAGCAGGTTGGAATAGTAAAGGAATTTATTCTTTCAAAAGGAAGTCTGGCAACATCTCTTTTCCCCTGAAGGAGAAAAGCGTGTTCATGGTCATCTGAATCACCCATGAGGGAAAGTGTCAGATTGAGTCTTATGTCATCAGTAAAAATCAGAACTCTTTGGAGGTAGCCACCCTTGGCATCTGTCCTTCACGATATCCCCAGAATGACCCACCTGGTACAGTGGCAAGGATCTTAAAGATCACATATTTCGTCTTCCCCTTGTCCATGATGGATGTGCCCATATTAAGAACATTTCCGGCTGCATCATAATGAGGATGTGCTGTTGCCAGATTTACAGCCACTTATTTGCGATAATCAACCTGCAAAATGATAGCCACCTGCTTTTGCAAATGGGGGGAGGGTGAAACTTGATGAAAAGCACCTACTTCTAGGTTGAGAGAGATGAGGGCTACTTTTGCCTATCTCCTGATGTGAAAATAAGGCAGACTTCACCTTTAAAGAGGATGTTTACCCGTGTGACCTGATAGCACCTCATGGGTGGCCTCCTACAGCACAGAGGCTGCAGGGGAGTCGGTGAGCTGTGTGTCTTTTCCGTGACGGTTGTTGCAACCCTGCCCCCTGGCCCTGAGGGTGTCCTCAGCATGGCAGCAGGATTCCTCGACACAGAGCAATGACCTGCACAGAGAGGCAGCCTTAGCGCTAATCTTAACCGCTGCTTTGTCTTTCTGCTTACATCATTTAAATTCTCCCCTTTTGCCTGCCACAGAGGCATAAATCTCCAGGCCTCTCTCATAGGATTATTCTGGGAACAGAGAGTTACAAAAACACTTGGTCAAAGCGAAACTTGACTAACAAGCTCAGTAATGACCCCCCATCCCCAGCAGGGCACAGCCACAGAATAATGCATGGCTGAGGAAACAACTGTCCTCCTCTCTTCCCCCAGAAGAGCATGACCTCCGGCCAAAAGTCAGGCAAGCCTTCATTCTCTCTTAGTATTTCCTCTCTGAGGCTTTGCGGAAAGCATACATCAGTTGGATGTATGCCACCCAGCTTAAAAGCTGCTGGACATAATTTCGCAGCTAAGAAAAGTATTCCCTTTAACAGATCGTTAAAATGTACTGAGAAGACATTGAGGCTTTGAATAGCCAGCTGGAGAAAAAATGAGTGGGTCTATTGATTTTCATGAAAATGTTGATTTGATTCTGCCCAGGAAAGGTATCTGCTTGGGTATTTATTTTTGTCCTCTTGCTCTCTGCCTGAGGTCTCCCTCTTCAGGTCAATACCAGGTAGGGCTGCTCCAGTCCAGGTAATCCAGTAGTCATTCATTCAAACTCCCATTAAGCTCCCACTCGGTGCCAAGATGGTGGACAGTGTTATGGGTTGAATTGTGTCTTCCAAAATGATATGTTGAAGCCCCAAACCTTGGTATGTATATTTGGAAACAGGGCCTTTATAGATGTAATCAAGTTAAAATGAGGTAATTCTGGATGGAGGTGCGCCCTAATGCAATGATTTGTATCTCTAGAAGAGATTGGAGTGATGCATCTATAAGCCAAGGAACACCGAGGATTCCTGGCAGCCACCAAAGGCTGGAAGAGGGAAGCCAGCATCTTCCCCTGGAGGCTTCAGAGAGAGCATGGCTCCGAGGACACCCCGATTTCAGATTTCCAGCCTCCAGAATGTGAGAGAATAAATCTCTGTTGTTCTAACCCACCTAGTTTGTGGTACTTTGCTTCGGTAGCCCTAAGAATAAACATAGACACAGAGATGAAACGACACAGACCTCACCCCAAGAGAGCTTAGAATCTAGTGCTAAGTGCTGTGCTGGGGAAGCTCAGGATCCAATGCCATTAGAGGAGGGGCTGCCCCCATGAGTTCCTGCAGGCCACATGGCCCAACACAGGGGGTCTCTCTCTCATGAGCAGGAACTGATGCTGGTTGTAGTAGATTCACTGGTACCTTCTCCAGGGTTTCCAGATTCTGTGGGTTGATTTTCCTGATGTAATTGGTCTCTGTGGTTGCATAGAAGTCTTTTCCACACTTCATGATGTTAATCAGGCAGTTGTCTGTGAAATCAGGGATGGTATGGGACAAGTAGGTGAATGCTCTGTGGAGGAAAGCAGATCAAGAGCAAATCAATGGCTGTGTCTACCCAGCTGGAAAGTTCTGTTCAAGATGGCTTTAGTTTTCCTACCACTTAAAATGCTCTACAATTCAAGGGGAAAAAGTTCCAAGTCCCAAAGGATCACTTGAGGAATCTGGAGGACTTGGAGATCAAGTTGCCCAAAGATACCACTGTGTTGAATTAGCTAAGAAGTGAGTCATCTGGGACAAGATGGCCACCAACTGAACCCTCCTGGGCTCTCAAAAATCCAAAGGTCTCCCACACCAGAGACACCAAGAGCTGGTAGGTTGTTCTGAAGTATTTTAAGAATTTCTACAGAAATCTTATGTATCCATCCATAATGGCCCCCTAAGGCTAGCAAAACAGCTAATCCTTGCTTTTGGAAGGAATGAGAGTCCACAATGGACACTCTGAATTTGTCCAGGAAATTAGTTTTTTTTTTTTCTTTAAAGGAAAGTAAACATTATGAGAGAAAAACTCATCATTAGTTTGATCAGAAGATCCTGGATCCACGTATTGGTTAGTGCTCCCCCTGCTGGTGAATGGTGAAGCAGCAAAGCCACCGGACAAGCGGTGGTTTTGCGTTCCTTCCCTCCCCCCTCCATCCCCTCCCCACCCCCTGCCTGGCTCCTCCCCCGCCTGCAAATGCCAGTTCAGTGCTTGCTGTGTGCCAGCCCCAGCACTGGATCCTGGAACTGGAAAGATGACGTCAGTTCCAGAAAAGCAGCAGCAATCTTCCATCTCTGGACCAGTCTACTGCTAGCACATTTCCTAACTCGTCTATATCCGAAGAGTATCAGGAAGGAGACACTGCCAGTGGGTCTGATTCCCTGGCCAACAGTTTAATCATCAAGCCTGCACTACATTCATAGTCATCATAGCCCAGATGATTTGAAACGTATTCAACTAAAAACCTTTCCCTATCTCTTTCTCTCATTTGCCAGTTTCCCACCTCACAGATCCTCCCACTTTCTCTACACACATACAAGCAAAAATAAATCCAGATTTCTTCTTGCTTTTTTACACAAAACATAGCATGTCATATGCTCTTTCTACACCTTATTCCGCCCTGTGCCCACCACTCAACAAGGTATCTGGGAAATCTTTCCATTCAGCACATAGGGAGCATCCTCATCACCCCCCATCTTTTTTTTGCTCCTGCCTGGTATTTTCTTGTACAGCTTCACTCTTATTTATTTAACTGCCCTTCTGTTGATGAGCACTTGGGTTATGTTCAGTTCCTCATTATAACAAATGATGCAGCCATGGATAACATTGTACGTTTGCCATTCCAGACGTGAGCAAGCCTATCTCTAGACTGAAGAGAACGTGCATTTATAATTTTTGAGATATAATTCCAAATTGCTCTCCTACCAGCCATATGGAAAAATACCTAATAATCTGTCAGATGCCCTTTGCCTCTTGCTATCAGTGATCCAGAACTGTGTGCCATAGACGGGCAAAGCCTGGCCAGGTAAAGGTTTTCATGTACTCTACAGAGGATTGTCAGAGGAGCGGATGCTGGTTGTTTTGACCACCGAGGATATCAAAAAGCATGACCAGATTCAAAACAGACAGTTACTTGGAAAATATGTTTTTGCAGGGGTCCGGATAGGCCATCGTTCCAAACTCTGACACCACAATCCTGTTGGCCTCGATGCTGACGTTGTAGGTATCACTTCTCAGGTATTTGCTCCTGTAATAGACTTCACCTAAAAGAGAAGATGCAGAATCATCCAGGCTGACACTTTTACAGTCAGTTTTAAGGTCAATTTCAGTCAATGTAGGGGTATTACAGAAGGAAAGGTGAGTTCAGTAGGATGGTGCCCTTTAGTGTGTGCTGGCTACAAGGAGCATTTGCAGTGAGCTCTCACACACATTTCCTCACTTGAGACAACAATATGGCAAGGTAAGTATCCATATGAGCTCCATTTACATAGCAGGGGACTGAGGCTCAGACATGTTCAGTCACCTTGCCAAGAGGTGCTGATCTGGCCCATTGACCATCTCTTCCACCATGCTAGTATCCCTCTAGAGAAGGTCCAGATTTGGAGGACTGGTCCAGAAGGCCTCATACTTGGGCTGGGTTTCCCCAGGACCTGGTTTAGCCCTAGAAACCTTCCATTGACCATTTCAGCCCCTGGAGTGATATTTGATACCTACTACAGCCAGAGGATGACCTAGCACCTGATTCCATATACGGTAAAGTGCTAGTACCTGTGTGGAGGTCTCATTCACATAGACACTGGAGAAAATCTAACTCACTGCATACAAGCAGGGACTCTTGACCAGTTCATCAAGACCAACCTGAAAATGTATGTATGTTTCTAGACCCGTATTAGGTTCCTATGGCTGTTGTAACAAATTACCACAAACTTAGTGGCTTAAAATGACACAAATTTGTTATCTTACCATTTTGGAAGATGTAGCCTGAATGGGTCTTACAGGCCTAAAAAGCAAGGTGTCAGCAGGGAAATCTATTTCTGGCTTTTCTAGCTTCTAGAAGTTGCCTGCAGTGCTTGGCATATGGTCACATGTCTCTGACCTCTGATTCTATGGTCACATCTTTTCTGACTCTGACCTCCCTCTTTCCCTTGTGATGACGCTTGTAATTACACTGAGCCCACCTGGATAATCTCTCCACCTCAAGGTCCTTAACTTAATCACATCTGCAAAGACCCTTTTACTTTGCAGAGTCATATAATATAGTCACAGGTTCCTTCTGGAAGAGAAAGGGGAGCAGGGGTGGGGGAGAAGAGAGGAGAGAGCTGAGGAGGCTCAGCTGGGAGTGGATGGATCAGGAAAGGCTTCCTGGAGGAGGTGGGACTTGAAATGGCCCTTGGAAGATGAATAAAATTATTTGCCCTCCATAGACTGGGGAGGTGGCAAGTAGGAGAGAGAGTAGCGCATTTCCATTCACTCTTCCTTGAAAGTCTGAAAGCAAAGGCCTGGAGGTGGGAAAGGCAGCCCACCTCCTGCAGGACTGAGTAACATGGTTTTCAGCATGAGGCAGGGACTTGGAAGCAGCAGGAATGGGATGAGTTTAAGGGGTGGGGGCTCTACTGGCATATATGAGGGTTTCAAACCATTTGGTGGATAATTTGAAACCTCTAGGTTTTTAAATTTTTATTTAATTTTGCTGTTAATTAGCAAGTGACGTGTTGATTTTTCCCTGCTATAGAATACATTCTTTGCTATAATATAATATATGCTTCCAATGTTGGTTCAAATATAATATGCAAAAAGCCCAGGTCATACTGACATTTCATTCCCATAAAAGTTGATTAGAGAAATATCCATCATGTATCCACTGTCATGATGATGGGCTTAGGAGGGAACACCTTCCCAAGAAATTCTTGTCTGGTGACTTTTTATATCTAAGAAAGGAAACAGGGCTAAGAGCTAACATTTATTGTGCACATGTGTGCTAAGTACTGTGTGGACACTTTATGTGTATTTTTTCTGGTTTGATTCTAAAACATTGGAAGTGTATAGAATACATCAACCAGAAATGTGTTCTTTAGGGGGGGGGAAAAAATCAACCTAATGTCATTTGCTAATCAACAACAAAATAAGAAAATTTAAGCACTTGAAGGTTTCAAATTTCTTACCAAATGAAGTACAAGGGGTTTAGGCACTCATGACCCTGCAGGCCCAGTTCCAGTGAGTAAAATTGAGGCACAGAGAGGTTAAGTACCTTGCTTTAAGCCACACAGCTAGGGAGGGGTAAGCTGGATTCAAAGCTGACACAGCCACCACCATGAGTTTGACCATTCCGTCTGATCCTTGTTATTAAAAACGCACCTCTGGAAATGGGCTACCATAACTGCATGGCTTACTGAAGCTTCACAAACTGAACCGACCCATATGAACTACATCCTAGTTAACAGAACATGAGAACCCCCTGGAGGCCCCTCATAACTTGTCCAGTCACAAGCTTCTCCCCTCCCCGCCCCGTGAGCCACTATTTTGACCCCTAATAGTCTCTATTAGTTTTGCTCTCGGGATTGCGTTTTCATGTCCATCTCCAAAGGACGTGAGTGTTCGTTTCAGTGGTAAGGACTCCAGCCTGTGCACCTAGATGGAAATAATAGCAATAATGGTGATGCTAGTCTTCATAAAATTGGAAGAGACCATGAAAGACCTTCTAGTTCTTTCTCCAGGCTTTGGGAGGTAAACTGTGTGTGCTCAGGGGAAGATCACCAGCTATCCTATTCTCAAACGTCTTTTCACAGGTGGCTGCTGTGAAAATAAGTATCACTGAGATATTTCAGGAGTGGGGGCTCTGTTCTGGGCCTGCAGGAAGAAATAGGGAGGAATGACTTTGAGTTAACCCAGCCCTGGGTTTGTGTGTTCAACCAGTATCTATTAATCACCTTGGTGGGCCAGGAAGTGGGGGCGAGCAGCGTAGTCACATCTCTACCCCTGAGGGGATTCAGGTCTCCAAGTGGCTATGAATCCTACTCTGTCATCTACTGACCATGCACTTGACCTCGTGTCAGAGTCAACACTTGGTCCTCTCTGCTCTGATGTGAGGATCATGATATGTTTCTTATGGAGTTGCTGTGATGCTTAAGGCCTGTAAAGCATTCAGCACATAGTAGGTGCTCAATAAAAGCTACATATGCTACTGAGATGCAGTGGGTAGAGTGGGCAGGCTTTGGTTCCAGGGTTAGTCCTAATCCCAGCCATGTGACCTTGGGTGAGTCTCTTTATCTCACTGAACCTCAGTTTTCTCAACTGGAATTTAGGGATCATGCAGCCCTCCCCAGATAGGATTGGCAGTTTTAAATGAGATGGGATGATACAAGGAGTTAGGCCCATTGGTACACAGCATGCACTTGCTAAGTAATGGCTGTGGAAATTTGGAATTGTCCAACAAAATCCTGGAGGCAGGAAGACTCAGCTGGGGGTTGGTGAGGCCACACACACTGGTCTTTGGCCACATGCTACATAGACCCTACTTCACGGCACCCTGGTCTCCCCCTGAATCAGCCTGTCCTTCGCTGGTCACTCTCTGAGGGTCACCACCTACAAGCACTGGCTAAGGTGCTTTCCCTAAAATGCTGAATTAAGTTCACTTGAAATGTAAACACCCATCCCAGGCTGGCTGTCAGCAGGTGGCCCATTTCCTATAAACAACCAGCCTCAGAGCACACGTGGAGGGCTCAGGGGCCACAGGAAAACATGACTCTGGAATTAGTCAAAGCTGACACTCAACTCTGAGGCTGAGATTAAAGAAGGCCACCACACATTCCTCAGAACCTTGCTCCCTGGTGAGCCCCAATTAGCCACATTCCTTCTAAAGGGACACAAGTAAACAGATGTGCTCCTGCCTGGAATCTTCTAGAATTGGGTCAAGTTTGATATTCTGGAGGGAGTGGGAGATTTTATATATATATATATATATCTACCTCCAATTTAAGAAAACTTCCAAAAGGCTAGTTTAGAGCTATAATAATTGAAAAAGCTTCGGAAAAGCCTAAATTCTGGAGAGCTTTTTGTCTCTAAACCTTGGTGATGCTGGCTCTTGGAATTCACGTGTTCAAATCCTCGTGGGACAACAACCTTGCCTCTAAATAAAAAATTATCGAAATGTACTGCTGAGGGAGACTTGAGTTCATTCATCTCTATGCCTGCTTTATAAAAATTTTTAATTTTGAAATAATTTTAAGGGTGCCTGGGTGGCTCATTTGGTTGAGTGTCCGAAACTCGATCTCAGCTCAGGTCTTGATCTCAGGGTGATGAGTTCAAGCCCTGTGCTGGGCGTGAAGCCTACTTTAAAAAAAAAAAACAAAAACAAAAACTGAAATTATTTTAGACTTACAAAAAAGAGCACTCCTATATACCCTTTGTCTGTCTGGCTTCTCCTCCACTCTGGTCCTTTAGTTAAATCTTAGGTTTTTAAAACATTAACTTTCACTGGTTTCTGCTGAAGGCCACAAACCATTTTTCTATCTTTCTGCTTTCTTATTCCAGTCTTTTCTTACTGATTTGGGTTTTCCATGCTGGCTGTACACTCATCACCTGGTGCTTTGAAACAGTGGCAGAAGCCTCAGCCCCACCTCCACGATGCGCTGATGAACTTGGTCTTGGGTGGGATAGGGCAGCGAGACTGGAGGTTCACTGCAGAGGTTTTCTTTTTTTTTTTTTATTAACACATAATGTATTATTTGTTTCAGGGGTACAGGTCTGTGATTCATCAGTCTCACACAATTCACAGCACTCACCATAGCACATACCCTCCCCAATGTCCATCACCCAGCCACCCCATCCCACCCACCCCTCTCCCCTCCAGCAACCCTCAGTTTGTTTCCTGAGATTAAGAGTCTCTTATGGTTTGTCTCCCTCTCTGGCTTCATCTTGTTTCATTTTTCCCTCCCTTCCCCTATGATCCTGTCTTGTTTCTCAAATTCCTCATATCAGTGAGATCATATGATAATTGTCTTTCTCTGACTGACTTATTTTGCTTAGCATAATACCCTCTAGTTCAATCAATGTCGTTGCAAATGGCAAGATTTCATTTTTTGATGGCTGCATAATATTCCATTGTGTGTGTGTGTGTGTGTGTGTGTGTGTGTGTGTGTGTGTGTACACCACATCTCCTTTATCCATTCATCTGTCGATGGACATCTAGGCTCTTTCCATAGTTTGGCTATTGTGGACATTACTGCTATAAACATTGGGGTGCACATGCCCCTTCAGATCACTACATTTGTATCTTTGGGGTAAATACCCAGTAGTGCAATTGCTGGGTTGTAGGGTAGCTCTATTTTCAACTTTTTGAGGAACCTCCATACTACTTTCCAGAGTGGCTGCACCAGCTCACTGCAGAGGTTTTCTGAAACCTCAGTGTGCTCAGGGCCATCCAGGAGATGTGTTAGAAACACCGATACTCTGGGGTGCCTGGGTGGCTCAGTTGGTTAAGTGACTGCCTTCGGCTCAGGTCATGATCCTGAGAGTCCCGGGATCGAGTCCCGCATCGGACTCCCTGCTCGGCAGGGAGTCTGCTTCTCCCTCTGACCCTCCCCCCCTCATGCTCTCTCTCTCTCTCTGTCTCATTCTCTCTCTCAAATAAATAAATAAAATCTTTAAAAAAAAAAAAAAAAAGAAACACCGATACTCTGACTGTGCCCTTCAGGATTATGATTCACTCAGCCCTGGGTGGGGTCTCAGAATTTGGAGTTTTAATCCTAAGGGATTCCGATGTAAGAGGTACACAAACCACCTTTTGAGAAATATTGGCTTTGTGTTATCTGTAAATCAGAGAACCCTGCTCACCCTGTGCATGTCCTCTTGAATCATGTATAGTAGTACTTAACATTTTTGGTTTGTGTTTCTACTCTTGGGGAGTTGAGTGGGGAGCCATTGAAAGTTGTAGAGGAGAGGAGAGATGAGGCCAGGCTGTGCCGCACTAATGTTGGCAATCTGACAGCCTTGAGAGGATTGGGCTGGAGAGATGAGGAGGGAGGGTAGCCAGCAAGAGGGGGAAGCAGAGCAGAACAGCATAAATCTTCGGTCATGAGATTCTAGATTTAGAGAGCATTGGGTTTATATCTGACATCCACCACTTCCTAGCTGTGTGCCTTTGGGCGAGTTACTTAGCCTCTCTGGGTGTCAGGCTCATCTGTAAAATCAAGAGGTACCTTCCTCAGAAGCTGTAGTGAGGGCTGAGTTGTGGGTGGGCACAAAGCACTTGGGCCAGTGGCCAGCAAGCACTCCCTGTAGTGAGTGTTGAAGAGATCGACTGGGAACATATTGCTTCCTTCTCCCAAAACAACCTTTACCTCGTTCATGCCATTTGGGCTCCATAAAGAGTTTCCTAGCACCCCTCTGGGCCAGGCCCAGTGCCAGGTAATGAAGACACAACAATTTGAACAGAAACCCTGTGTTCTGGGGCCTCCCACCCTAGGCTGGAGAATGGCAAGCTGATCATTGCAAAGCAGAGTAGGGCATGTACCTTCAACACAGGCCAGGTTCAAGAGCAGGATGGGGAAGGACGAGTAATTGAGTGGACTCTCTGTACTTCCCATTTTCCAGCCAGTTCCAGATTATGCATAGAATCGAGTCTTTCATGCTATTGCATATTTTTTAAAAATTTTTCTGTATATTATGTTTTGGTATCTTAATAAACCTTTCTGGTTGGAGGAGACTGTCCTTCCCTGGACTAGCCAATTCTTAGAGGTAGCAAAAGGCCCAGCATATCTGTGAGATGAAAACTAACCATTCCAGAGCCAGATCTCCTCTCTCTGGCCCATGCACTCCAGGAAGCAATATTCCTCTGCCTTCATCACCCCAGGGCCAGGTGCCAAGCACCAGAGACCACCCCCAAAGTCCAAAGCCTGCCAGCACTATTCACACCAGCTGATCCTAAGCTGTTTACTCTGTTCCATCTTGTCTTTCCCTCAGAAACCCCAGTACAGGCCATTGCCTATGTGCTTCCCCTGCTCCTGTCTTCTGCCTCTGGACCACCCTGTTGCTATCCACTGTGGACCGCTGTGACATGCCGTGCCTCCTAGGACCTGTGAGTATAATAGGCTTTGTTCCCAAGCCTCTCTCTGTATCCTTTTGTGGTCACACCTAACTGACCATCCCATAAAAGAAATAAAATAGGTACTTACCTTTGACAATGGATTTTTAGTTTGAAAATCTACTAGAAACCTTTAGAAAGTCTAAGCAGCATGGGTTAACTTTGGTCATGTGCCTGTTTAGCCCACTCAAGGATTTTGGTGGATGGCAGCCATGCTTCTGAAAGACAGCCATGGATTGGTCATCCCCTACTGGTTCTCTTGTCCCCAGAGTCTCTATGGAAGGATGTGGAAACCACCATTCAGTAAGCTGTGAGGGCTCACTTAAGCTACCTGCCGTTTCTCAGGGGGATGTGTGGGGGTGGGAGGAGGAGAGCAGGGATGGTTGCAAACTTGAACCCTAGACAAAACAAGTCAGATCCTAGCCCTACGTCAGTGACCTTGCTCAGTTAAGTCACTCAACCTCTCTAAAGTTCCCATTTCCGCGTCTGCAAAGAGAGGACAAAGCACACCTCCCACGCAGTGCTAATGTGAGCACCTGAAATGGACCACAAGGGACCTGACAGCATGGCAAAGCAGGGCCTTCTGGAAAGGAAGCCAGTGTACTTTTACCTTTCATGCACGTCATCCAGAACAGCGTTGATGTCCCTAGGAATCATTGGTAACTTCTGTCAGGAGAGGAGGGGACTGTTAAGGCTTAGAGCTGTCAGCAAATATGGAACTCACTCTGTAGCTGAGTCTCAGTAAAATCTGTTAAGTTTTTGCAAACTCAGAGCTCATGGTTTTCACACATGGGGTCTCTATTCATGAAATCTTAGAGCAAGCCACTGGCATAGAGTCTGCCCCCAAAAAATAATTGCTGACTGGCTTAGACGAAATAGTAATTAAGCAAAAATAACACTAATGCTTATTGAGCACATGTTCTGTGCCAGGTATTATACAAAGCTCCTTACACATATTAATGCCTTTAAATTCCTTAAATTCCACATTCCTGATATCTCCATTTTACAGATGAGGAGACAGAGAAAGGGTCAGTAACTTGGCCAAGGTCACACAGCATGGCTACATGTTAGCTAGGATGAAGACAGGATTCAAACCCAGTGACAGTGATGGTGGTTTTCAATCTATTCTGTGCCTACCAGGTGTCAGGCCCTTGCTAGATACCTGGCCCTTCTAATGATCATGACAGCTCTCCAGAGGCGATCATCAAGCTCTTTTTACTGCAGTGGACACGGAGGCCAAGGGAGGTGAAGTGATCTGTTTGTCATGCTGGAATGCAGGGTTTAAAGAAAAATGTCACCAAGCTGAAGCATTAGGACACGAACTTCCCCAGCATGTGACTCTGAGCCTGCTAAAGCCTCAGGTGACCCATCCCAGACCTCTTTAGGAACTCAGAGCGTGCTGTTGTGACATACAGCAGCTTCATGGCCAACAACAAAGAGTTTACCATCCACCTCATGAGCCAGTCACCTGAACCCAGAATTCTGCCTTATTCAGCCATTTCAGTCTCCCCTCTGGGAGAGCCACTGAACTTGTGGCTTGAATGACTGGTCTCCCTTGCCTGGTGAGCAATCTACTCAGCTCTGTTCCTTTCAGCTCTGTTCTCTTCCTATTCTGATTTGAGGCATGTCTGAGTCCAAAGCCAGTAATCTCCTCCTGCTCTCACCCATCCTAATGAGAATGCATATCATTTTGCAGGTTAGGCTCTCTGAAAGAGAACCTTGGCCACCTTTCCAGGGAGGTTTGTGCTTGTGGTTGGCGGAATGATGGCCTCTCCAAGATGTCCATGTTCTAATCCCTGAAACCTATGAAGTTGTTACCTTATAGGGCAATGCTGACATGATTATATTAAAGGTTTTGAGAAGGGAGATGATCCTGGATTATCTGGGTGGGCCCAATACCATCACAAAGGTCCTTATAAGAGGCAGACAGGAAGATCAGAGAAGGAACTGATTATGGAAGTGAGGGAAGTGGGGAGAGTGAGGGAGAGAGAGCAGGTGTGCAAGATGCTCTGCTGCTTTTGCAGGTGCAGCTGGGGCCACAAGCCAAGGAATGCAGGCAGCCTCTAGAAGCCGGAAAAGGCAGGGAAATGGGCTATCTCCCTGGAGCCTCCAACACCTTGATTTTAGCCCAGTTTTGACTTGACTTTCATAACTGTAAGAATAAATTAGTGCTGTTTTAAGCTACTAAATTTGTGGTTGTCTTTACAGCAGCAACGGCAAACCAACACAGTACTCTTACTGTCTCTAATTGTGAAGCTGTGGAGCAAGGCCAGGCCATCAAACCAATGGTTGTATCTAGTCTCCCCCACTGTGTGCATTCCAGGCCCGTTGCGCAGCAGGGTGCCCTGCAGCCATGTGGGAATCCTGCCTGTTAAGAGAAAGAATGTTTTGTTTCCACAAATAATGCAATATATGTTAAGGAAAAAAAAAAGAAGAAGAAGGTAGCGGGAGGGGAAGAATGAAGCGGGGGAAATCGGAGGGGTAGACGAACCATGAGAGACGATGGACTCTGAAAAACAAACAGGGTTCTAGAGGGGAGGGGGGTGGGAGGATGGGTTAGCCTGGTGGTGGGTATTGAGGAGGGCACATTCTGCATGGAGCACTGGGTGTTATGCACAAACAATGAATCATGGAACACTTCATCTAAAACTAATGATGTAATGTATGGGGATTAACATAAGAATAAAAAAAAAGATAAAAAAAAGAATGTTTTGTTTCCAATTTGCACATCCCAACCAAAAAGCTACGAGATGTGGCCGTGGAAAGGAATTGAGGTCACAGACCCAACACGACTCACTGCACCCACTCATTCCTTCAGCAGTCGCTTCCAGAAAGGGTAGGATATGCCTGGATTGTGCCAGCAGTGAGGATACCGAGATGAACTGACGTCATCCCTGTCCTCAAGTTGCTCGCTACCCACCGAGCAGACGGATGAACAGACACCCAAACCACACCACAATAAAGGAAGGCAATGTGACAGGCTCAGCAAGGGGGCTGTGTGGAAGAGAACCTCACCTCCAGGTGGGGTGAGAGCAGGAGGGTTGGGCCTGCTTCCTGGAGGAGCCACTGGCTGAGTCTTGAAGGGGAGTAGGTAGTGGCTTTCCAAAGGTGGGGAAAGAACATCCTAGAACTGTGCTGCCCAATATGGTAGCCACCGGTCTCATGTGGCCACGGAGGACTTGAAACCTGGCCAGTCTGAACAGAGATGTGCTGTAAAGTGTAAAATACACACTGAATTTCAAAGGCTAAGTATGAAAAAAAATGTAAAATATCTCAATAGCAATTTAAAAAATATTGATTACATGTTGAACTTATAATATTTTGGATATGTTGCCTTAAAAAATATACAGTTAAAATTCACTTTTTTTTTTTAACCTTTTTGAGTGTGGCTATTAGGAAATTTAAAACTATGCATGTGGCATGCATTATATCTCTGTTGAACAGCACAGCTCTAGAGGTAGGGTCCTGGAACAGACGCTGTTGGTGCCCCACCCTTGTCCTCTTGGCACTGGCCTCTCCCTGAAGGTTGCTTTCTGCCACTACCTGCAGCTCTCTGCCTGAAGGCTTTGTTTTCACTGCAGGAGATGATCTGCCCACACACTGGGCAAGCTGGAACACCCTGGAGTTAATGCCCCTGGAAGTGGCTGTCACCTAAAGATGGATGGGGAGTTGGGCATCACTTGTCACCACTTCTTCGCCCTCAGCTGGGACAATATGAGGCATGTTTTACACTATGCCCAGAGGGCTCAGCTCTGACGGCTCACAGTGGTCAGTGGCTTGACAATGCCCTTTTATTGGTTTCCCTCCCAGTGTTTCTTGGGATCACATCCCAAATTAAACTACTTACATCTGAATTCTTATCTCTGGGGGAACCTGAACCAAGAGATCAAAGACCAGGTCAAAGACCAGGAGATGTGCCAGTTGTTTAGCAAGACTGGTCTGCAATTTTCGAGTGAGGAAGCCTAAGCATTGAGGTTGGAGAGCTAAGCAGAGACCATGTGACAAAGGTCAATGAGACCACACCAAGGGCTTTGATTAGACACTCAGAAGAATGGTACAACTTGGCCAGTTAAAACAGGGAATGAGAGGATCTGATTTTTGTGCGTGTGCAATTTTTTTCTTGAGATAAAATTCACATAACAACAACAAAAAAATCCACCATTTTAAGGTATACAATTCAAGGGTTTTTAATATATTCACAATGTTATGCAATCATCACCATCTAGTTCCAGAACATTCTATCACCCCAAAACAAAGTCCTGTCCTCCTGAAAACCACTCATCTACTTTCTAAGGATCTACCTCTTCTGGACAGCTCACATGAATGTAATATGCTCAGATTTGGGGTTTCAAAAGTTGTCTCTGTGGTGTAGAGTGTGGTGGGAGGAGGAGCCAAGAAGAGGTGGGAAGACCAGAGAGAGGGTGGAGAGAAACAACAGAACAGAGAGTTGGAGGATGTGGAATGGACAGGACTGGGAGTCTGAGTGAATAGGGGGGAGAGGGGAGGGAGCACCCCAAGTGCCCCCAAGTCTCCTGCCTTGGGCAACTAAGTGAATAGTGGGGCTATTCACAGAGACCCAGTTGCAGGAGAAGGAGCAGATGAGGCAGAGCAGAGAGAGATGAATCTAAGCACAGTCAAAGCCCTAGATAGAACACATATTGAGCACCATGTGCCAGGCACTGGGGGGCAGGTGGCATTAAATCATATAATCATGGCAGCAACCCTATGTGGTAGGTACACGCGGACTGTTTGACATAAGAGGGAACTGAGGCAGGAAATGCTTAAGTAACTGGCCAAGGAGGTCTCAGAGCTAACAATGCACAGCCCAACATGAAGCCTGGACATGGCCTCTGTGGGCAGACATGGCCACACAGGCACAATCTTTAGTTAGCAGTTGGCCAATGATTAGACTTGACCCAGGACTAGAGGCCTGGACTGAGGGTTGGGAGCCTGTCCTTCACTGGCTGCCCTGGCCTTGGGCAAGTTGCAGCCCCTCTCCAGCCCTCAGCTTCCCTCAAGGACGGAGGCGTGATTTACAGCAGTGGTTCTCACACTTGGAAGCAGCCAGAGGGCTTGCAGAAACACAGATTGCTGGGTTCCGCCCCCAGCATATCTGATTCCATGGGTCTGGAGTGGGCCCAGGAATTCGTGATTCTAACAAGCGCCCAGGTGTTGGGGAAGCTGCAGGTGTAGGGTGGAGGTGGGGAGAAGAGCTGATCTGGATCCAGGGGTCCACTCAGATCTGCAGGTTCTAGGATTCCGGCTTTCTAAAATTTCCAAGGATTTCCATGCAGTCATTAAACATAACGCTTATGGGCAACATGTTCATGGCACCCCCGAACATAAAAGGATAGCTATTGGAGGCTCTCTTTTTTAAAATAAAAAATTAATAGTAAATATACATTTGTTTTTGAAAAAAATATTTGTAGTCTATACAATCTCTATCTTTTAAAAACTTAAAATACTCCAATATTAGGAGTGCTTGAGATGAAAATACAGCTGATTTTATTTCCCTGTGTTCCCATTAGCACTTCCAAGTTTTTATATATGTACCTATACATAAAACACACACATATAGATCCTACGTTACCTTCGTAATCAGAGAAAAACAAACATAAAAGCTATTCTTTGAAAAGCCTTCCAAGGCAATTTCTTGGTTGAAAAGCTCCAATCCGAATTTCCTCACAGAGAAATGCTCACTCAGGAAAAACCTCCAGATCCGAGTATCTGAAGATGAAACCGCCTATGTGCCTAAGCCAGCTCACTCGCCCTTCTCAGGGACAGCATAGAAGGAGAGAGCCAGAGAAATAACAGATGAAGGAAATGAGACACAAAGCCTGATAAAGGAATTCTCCCATGGAGGGTCCCACTCTGGGTCTGTTGGACTTACGGCTCTGCAGGTACTCGAGGGCCCAGATCACGCTGTGGGCTCCTGCGAGGAAATCAAGACATGCTCTGCACGCCCTCCGGCTTGCACACGCGAAAGTGGGAGCCCACCACGTGCACGTCTCATGCCATTTTGAAATTAACTTAGGTTGCACATATTTGCACAAAGGTACCGCCCACTTGGAATGGGCCACACTTTGCCGAATAATTCCATTGTATCCATGCCAGTCATAGCCTCCCCAGGCTCTTCCCCTGAAGTAGTGAGAACGACTCTCCCTCTCCCTGGAAACAGTTTCAGTGCATAAAAAGCACACCTAGATTTTTACAGAGAATATGTCTGGATTGTGGATCATTCCCCACTATATACTGTTTTCCAGATTTTCCAAAAATAATTTACAATAAATATTACTTTCATAAACAGAAAAAAAGTGTATGTCTAAACACATAAGAAGAGCCCGCCATCTTTACGAAACGCTCACCTGTCACTTTGGCCCTCACAGGTTCCAGCTGCTCCTTCTTATTTCTGCCAAATATTATATCCATGGCATGGCACGCTGAGCGGGAGTGATATTGACAGTGAGCAGACACTCTGCTGTGTTCAAGGCAACTGCTTGCTTTTCGGCTCCTCCTTTTCTTTCCTTTCTGCTCTGCTGCAGCTTCCTTCTCTTACATCTCCTTCCCTCCCGATGCCCTGAGAGCCTGGTATCTCTTCGCACACCGGGGGGGGGGGGGGGGGGAAGCTGCGTTGGCGTTCTTTATCTGTGGTCAAAAGTCAATTCCCCACCCTGAGTCCTGTCTAAACTTTAACCCTCTTATTGTATCCCCAACTCCCTTTCCAGTTCCACTCTGGCTTAAGCAAGAAAAGCTAGTCTTCTGCTGGGTTTAAATTGGCGGGATAATTCAGTGGGTGCATTCTGTGTAGGTATGCAGCCTGAAATAATCCAGCCCAGGAGGTGGAGACGATTTATGATCAGAACAAGAACAGAAACTATCAGGACCTGGGATTAGGGGAGCCGAGAGTGCATCAATCGCTAGAATTCCTTCTGCACATGGTGGGAACTTCTTCAGCAGAGAGAGCGCTTTTGTTTTGTTTTGAATAAAGGTCCCTGAGCCTCCCCCTCCTTAAAAATTCGTATTCAAAGAGCAACTTAATTTATGATATTTCTTTTTTGGAGAAGTAAACACAAAATGTTTACCCATTTAAACCATAAATATAGGGAACCAAAAACTCTACTTGAGGACAGTGAGGAATTGTAATAAAACAAAACAAAACAAAAAAACAAATGTCAGTTCGACTTCCTGGTGTAACAGGAGCTAGAAAGGATGCCCATCTGTGATTTCAGAGTCCCCTGTATTTGTGCCTCTTGGTGTGATGCCATTGCCTAAAATCCATATTCAAGTGGCTTTGAATGTTGATGAGTTAATGGACTCTTCTGTACTCCTCTTGCTTAAAGAAAGCAGCAGCTGTTTCCTTTCTGGGTAGAGGAAGACAGGGTGTGGTGCTGGTCTTTACGTGGCTGCTGAGTACAGTTCTTGTCAGGTCTGGGCTGAGACCGCGTTCCTGGATCTGGGAGCCCGGTCCGGACAGCTGCCTGGTCTGGCTGCGCGCCCACCCCCGGCTGCACACTCCAATCACCTGGCTGCATGCGCTCAGGGTCCAGCGCTGAGCCTCACTACACACCCACTGATGCAGGATCTCTCAAGGGGGAGTCCAGCCCTGGGTGGTCTTAAACATGTCTTGGATGATTCTGATTCTCGGCAGCTGTTGAGGAGCCCTGGTCCAGGCGAAGATGCTGCGTGTTTGGGTTGATACTAGATTCAGATTCTTCCCTTTTCTATGTGTCTGCCTTATCCTCTCTGAGCTTCCATTTCCTTAACTGTAAAATGGGGGTGTAATGATATCAAAATCCCAAAGTATTGTAAATCAAGGGTCTAGCAAAAGCACCTGGGCCCAAACACTACCAATTATTATTACCCTTTCTTCCCCATTTGCTCAGAAGGCATTCCCTTTAACCCACATTTTCCATTCAGTCCCGTAACTTGCCAGTTTATTCTTCTGCCTGGTCTAAACATGTGGATCCATGTCAGGGTTATTATTCCTAGGTTCTGAAAGCTGTGTCTTCGTGGGGGTTAAATGAGAATGTCTGGCATAAACCATGGGCTCAGGAAAAAATTTGCACCATGAGAGGCAGCAGCTCTGGTGCAGGAAAAAAAAGAGAAAAGAGCTAAAGTCAGAAGATCTACTGGGATTTCAGGGCTGTGATTTAAAAAGTGTGACTGTGGGGCACCTGGGTGGCTCAGTTGGTTAGGCGACTGCCTTCAGCTCAGGTCATGATCCTGGAGTCCAGGGATCGAGTCCCGCATCGGGCTCCCTGCTCGGTGGGGAGTCTGCTTCTCCCTCTGACCCTCCCCGCTCTCATGCTCTCTCTCTCTCAAATAAATAAATAAAATCTTTAAAAAAAAAAAAAGTGTGACTGTTGTGACAACCCCTCTGAACCTCACTTTACTCTGTGAAACAGGGTGGCAATACCTGGGCCACAGGGTTTGTGGGGAGGACAATACTGAAATTACAGAAGGGAAAACATGACCGTGTCTTTCTTGTGCGTTTTGTGCATCCAGCAAAGCAATGGCCCCCATCCATATCAAGCACCTTCTCTGAGTCCAGTGCTTTGCAAAGTATTCTACGTGCACTAGCTTGCTCTGACTTTATATAATCCTATGAGACGGGTATTCTTAGCATCATTCTAGAGATGTAAAAAGTCAGGAAAGAAAACCAACTTGCCTTAGGTCACACAGCGTCTAGGAGACAATTAGGAAGCCAAGCTGGGCAGCCTGACTCCAAAGTATACACTCTGTGACAATTCTACTCAGTGCCTATGCATGATGGATGTTTGCTAGATTTTTGTGGAATGAAGTAATGGGTAGATGTGTCGATGGGTGGAGGATGCACGAGGGCCAGTCTTGGGTTGACATCATTGCCCTGTTATATAATACTGAGAAACCAAGGCCAGCTTTCTTTATTCAGGCCCCAACTGTACCCTGGGGACAATTATATGTTGAGGTCAGGATTTTTTGATAATGGGGATAATAAATTGATCATAACAAAGGCTATCTGTATTAGTTTTCTAGGGCTACCATAACAAAGTACCACTGGGTGGCTTAAATAGCACAAGTTTGCTTTCTTACACTTCTGGAGGCTGGAAGCCCAAAATCAAAGTGTTAGCAGGGCTGGCTTCTTCTGAGGCCTCTCTCCCTGGTGTAGATGGCCATCTTTCTCACCGTGTCCTTACATGGTCATCCTCTGGGCATATGTATCCCTGGCTGTGTGTCCAAATTTCCTCTTCTTATGAGGACACCAGTCATGGTGGATTAGGGCCCACCCTAATGGACTCATTTTAATTTAATCACCTCTTTAAAGGCTCTGTCTCCAAACGCAGTTACATTCCGAGGTGCTCCAAAATGTGAATCTTGGGGTGGGGAAGAGGAAGACACAATTCAGCTCATAATGATATCATGAAGGTTCAAAGAGTTAAGGGAAGATGCTTTGGCTGGAAGTAACAGAATATCTGCAGAAACCCTGAGGATGTGACTTTGTCTCAGACAGCAAGGCATCTGGGGATCCTGGGCGGCCCAGAAGCTCATCCGGACCATCTCACCAGGCACCACAGTGCCATCCTCAGGGGGATGGCTTCTCATCCTTGGGCTTGCTCAGTTTTGCTTATGAGTGATTGCTTTCAACCCAGGAATCATGTCCTTCCATAATAACGTGCTAAAGCAGAAACACATAATGGGGGGAAAAGGAGGCATTTCCTTCTTATAGCTCCCTCTCTTTATGCCAAGGAAAACCTTTCCCAGAATCCCCTGAGCAGATTTTTCTCTTAGTCTCATTGGCTAAATGGTGTCCCATGACCCCCCCTAGACCAATTCCTGGCAAGGAGGAGTAGCTGTGCCCTGATTTTTTTAAACCCATCAGGAGTCTTCCTGGGCAGCATGTTGCCACCAGACTCACACCAGGAATCCATTAGCAAGGAACAAGGAGGGAATGGCTTGGGACAGGCAACCTGCAGTGTTGGCTACAGGCAGTGCAACATTCATTCACCCCCCACATTCATTTATTCATTCAACATATATTTACTAAACACCTACTATGTGCTGGAAATATAGCAGTGAATGAAGCAGGAAAATAATTCTGTGCCTTCTTTGAACATACACTGACTAGTTGCCAAGCTTTGGAGTTATAGAGGTGGTTAATGAGACTCAGTTCTGCCTTCTTCACTCCCATGATGTTCTTTTTGTTGGGAGGCAGTGTCTTCATATCCCAAAGGACACACATTTCCCAAAGGGCTTAGGGGTCCTGCAGTAGTTCACGGGACAGCCTTCATGTTGAATGTTCATCTTCCCTCTTCGTAAACAGAGATAACAAGCAGCAGCTGCTCTTTCTCAAGAAGCTCTGGCATTGCTCTGGCCCCATGAAAGCCTGACCCCTGCTTTCTAGGTCTTTGTTAATAAGGGAAGAGTGGGTCAAGAGCCTTGTCGCCAGTAGGAACTGTCTCCTGGCCTGTTCTCCAGCCTCTCACGAACGCCATTCACTGGATGCTTGACATGTGCCAAGTACCATGCTAGGTGTCTGATGAGCACCATGTTATTTAATTCCTACACAGCTCTGCAAGGGAGTCATGAGCAACCTTATTTTACAGCCTCAGAGATGGGAAGGAACTTGATTGAGGTCAACAGCTCGTCAGTGCATATTCCTCCCCACTACACAGTAACGCGTCTCTGGTTGAGGAACAGAGATAGATAGGAAAGCAAAGGTGGGTGTTCCAAAGACAATTTTTAAAATGCATCTGCTGCCTTCAAGTGGACTGAAAACTGGCCAGTGCATAAGAGAGCAAAGCAACAGGAACATGGAGGGAAGTAGCTCATCTTAAACAAGAGGTTTGGTCATTCACTGCCGTGAAACAAACCACTCCGAAACTTAGCGGCTTAAAGCAACCGTCATTGTTCTTATCTCTCTGGGCTCAGTTCTGTGGGCTGATTGGGCTCTGCTGGGAGTGTTTCTGCTTTCATCACGTGGGGTTCCTTATGTGGTTGCAAGTCAGCTGGCAGTTGACTGGCATGCTAGGAGGGCTGGGTCTGGGCTTCTCTCTCTCTCCATGTGGTCTCAGGGCCTGTCCTTGACCCTCTCCATGGGATCTCTCCAGCAGGATAGCTGGACTCCTTTGAGGGCAGCAAAAGCCTCCCAAAAGTATTTCAAGAGAAAGGAAGCAGAAGCTGCCAGCCTCCTGTAAGGATGAACCCAGGACTCGCATAGTTTCACTTCACTGCCTTCTACTGGTTAGCACAAATCCCAGAACCAGTCCACATGCAGTGGGGAAGGACTAAGCAAAGGTGTGAACATGGTGTCTGGGTGGTGTGGCCTCTTGTTGGGCCATCTTTGGCCCTGGCAACACCAATGGGCCCATGTGCATTGGAGCCACAGCTCTTCTGCTTACTAGCTGAATGCCTATGCTGCTTGCTTAAATCTCAGACCCTCCGCTGCCTGATCTTGAAAAGAGGAATTATAATACCTGTCCCACCAGGTGGCTGTAAAGCTTAAATTAAACTGTAAAAACTCTGATCATGTCCATCGTGGGGCTTAGAATAAAGCGGGAGCTTAGAGCGTGTTCCTTTCCTTTCTTTTCTTGGGCAAGAGAGAAAAATTGGAAAGGTCAGCCAACATGATAATCAGAAATATTAATTTTTTTTAAAGATTTTATTTATTTATTTGAGAGAGAGAATGAGAGAGAGAGAGAGAGAGAGCATGAGAGGGGGAGGATCAGAGGGAGAAGCAGACTCCCCGCCGAGCAGGGAGCCCGACGCGGGACTCGATCCCGGGACTCCAGGATCATGACCTGAGCCGAAGGCAGTGGCTTAACCAACTGAGCCACCCAGGCGCCCCAGAAATATTAATTTTTTGACCAGTTACAATGCATACATCTCTGGCCTGTCCTTGAAAGGAAAACAGACACCCATGACCTAGTCTAGGATTTTAAGTTTGCTCTGGTCTGGCTGTGAGGACATGTACACGGTAAGTAATAACTAGTTGCCTATTACAGTTGCTCTAGAAGAGGCACAGATAGGAAGTATTATGGGAGTTCCAAGGGAGGAAAGTTTGCTTAGGTTAGGGAAGGTTGGGACAGAAGGCTTCCTGGAGGAGGAGGTGCACAGCTGAGCCCTTGAGAGTGGGAAGTGTTTGGATAGGCAAAGAGGAGGACCAGTGTGAATGATGGCATGGAGCTGGACAGTTCAAGTGGGGAGAGTGAGGACAGGCTGGCTCTGCCAGGGACAGAGAGAAATAATGATATTTATAGGTGCCATTTATTGAGAGCTTCCTATGGGCCAGGCATCCTTCTAAGCCTTCCACACATAGGAATGCATGTCCTCCTCACAAAAACCCTAAGTAGGTATTCAACCCCATTTTACAGATAATGAAAGTGACACAGAGGGGAGTTAAGTAACTTGCCAGCACCCTGGAGCTGGGCTTCGAACCCAAGCAGCTTGACTCCAGAGGCCATACTTGCAATCACTGTTCGTCTCCACGACCACTGATATGGGGGTGGAAAGTGGTTTAGGGATTGGATAGTGCAGGGATGTGAGAATTTGGGCTTCATACTATAGACAATGGTGTCCTAAGTCAAGAGATCATGTCCAATGAAGGCATTAATGTGGGAGATTAGCTGTGCTGTCCAGTACAGTAGCCCACTAGTAGCACGTGGCTGGCTATATATATTTAAAGACAAATTAATCACAATGAAGTTAAATTCCTCATTCATACTAACCACATTTCAAAGGCTCCACAGACATGTGTGGCTAATGGCTGCCATACTGGTATGTGCAGACAGAACATCTCCATCGTCAGGGAAAGTTCTATTGACAGTGCTGAGCTAGCAGGAGAGGTGCTAAGATGGCATTTATATACGACCAAGGTGGACAGAGGCAGCTATGGCTGCATGACAGGCCAGTTTAGACGGTACAAGTGTCAGAGAAGTCCATGGTTGCCAATGGGAAAAATGTGAATTAGCCCATGCGTTCATTCACTCACTCATTCATTCATCTGTCCCTCAAATATGGAGTGCCACCCATCCAATGGGAGCAGTTGCACATCAGAGGTGACAGCCTGCTGTGGCACCAGAGAGCAAGTGGGGGAAATCCTCCAGGGCCAAGGGGCATGGTGAAGAGAGGGGATGTCCATGCTTTCTGAAAATGGCAGTACTGAGCGTCGAAGCTTAAGGACAGCTGGGAGTTGGCCAAGCAGAGAAGCCAGGAAGAGTGATCCTGGAAAAGGTGCAGACCCGGAGGCATCACACCACATGGCCACCCCACATAGCTCTGGATTGTTAGAGGGGTGGGGCTGGGGCAGGAAAGAGGCGGGAGAGGTGAGCAGGGGCCAAAGGAAGATGGCACGCAGGTGACAGAGAGAGGGAAGAAAGGAATGTTCACAGACTTGGGGCCTGGAGGCTGGGGTTGCCGAGAGGGAAACAGGAAGAAGCAGAGTGCCAGCGGAGGGCGGGAGTTCCATGGAGGTGCCACCTGGCAGGGCTCTTCCCCAAGTTGGGTCAGGTATCTCCCAGGCTTCCTCCCAAGTCACACACACGTTTGCACAAGTTGGCCATGCTGCCTCCAGGATCTATGCAGAGACTGTAGAAGGGGATTCACTCCCAGAGGGTGCAGGACTTTGTACAAAATCACACACGGTCTGCCCTTCGAAGGGTCCGAGACGCTCACTGGGCAAGCAGGAAGCCTTTGACTCCTCGCTTTGGTGGGGAGGAGAGACGTTCATGGATATGTGCCCCCTCCTTTGTATTTTGCACACACCGTATCTTCTAATTCTGGCACAGACCTGGCAGGTACTGTTATTATCCACCCCCTTAAATTTTTTTTATCAAGGAAGCAACTGAGGTTCCCTGAGGTTGTGCCCTTGGGCCACAGATCAAACAACACGCGGCAGAGGTGGGAGATTTGAACGTGGGATCCTCTTACCTTATAATTTGGGGAAGGAGCAAGGAAGAGGAGGCTGCCTTTCCAAAGGCCACTTTTTCCACGGGATGTGTTGCATCCAGAAAGCAGTCACAAGCTGTAGAAGTAAAAACTGAATTCGAAAAGAAAAGTTCTTGTGCTATTAAAAAAAAAAAAGCCTTATTTTGCAATTCTGTATTTCCTATTACAAAGTCATTGCCAAAAATGAGTTAATATTTCCCTTTGTGGAGATAAGGTTATCATATCTAAGTTACTTTGCAGTTTTCCAATTAAGTTAGCTTCTAAATGGTGCCCTTAATTAGCCAGGATGATAAACTGAGCAGATATTGTGGAAATCTTGGATAGCAGGGTTCAAGGTGACAGGCAAAGTCCCAGGAGAGGTGGCAGCTGCCTCCCCAAGGGAGAAGTGTCAGTGGTGAGCTCCAGAACGACACACTCTCCACAGGCCTGTACAGGAAGCAGGACGTAGGGGGTGGTGGGAGGGCCACCCTAGGACTCCTGGAGTGCACGCTTCACCACTAAAACGAAAGACTACAACGTACCCCATTAACACTTAGGAGGGTTCATCAGTTCCATACAGTCCTACTAGATGCAGAGACTAGTGTCATCTTGGGTTTTAGAGATAGAAAGATTGGAAATGCGTAACTCCCAGACTCAATGAACTCACAGCCTAACAGGGATGAAAGGAAAGCAAATGGTAATTATTATAATAACATGCCATGCCTGGGAGGTAGAAGGGACAAGATTGAAACACAGAGGGCATTACTGGTAAAAAAGGAAATGCCTTCTAATGCCTGAGCCAAAACACTTTAATTTCCACCGTGTTGTGCTCACGGCCCAGTCAGTGAAGCTTCACAAAAATTCAACTTAAATAACAACTGTAGTCCTGATGTTTCTGCCTCCTAACTAATCTTTCCGATTATTCCTTTTTCCTCCAGCTCCCTAGCCACCGTCTTCACTATTGCTCACCTATTTTTTTTTTTTTAAAGATTTTATTTATTTATTTATTTGAGAGAGAGAGAGAGAGAGAGAGAGAGAAACAGCATGAGAGGGGATAGGGTCAGAGGGAGAAGCAGGCTCCCCGCCGAGCCGGGAGCCCGATGCGGGACTCGATCCCAGGACTCCAGGGTCATGACCCGAGCCGAAGGCAGTCGCTTAACCAACTGAGCCACCCAGGCGCCCTATTGCTCACCTCTTGGGAGCAGCTTCTTCCTGGCCTCCCTGCCTCCAGTCCCACCCACTCCAATCTACCCTCCCTGCTGCCACCAGGTGACCTGGCTGAAATGTGAACCTGATCATGTCACTCTCCCATTTAAAATCCAGAGTTTAGCACAGTGCCTGGCACATTGTAGTTGTTCAACAAATATTTATTGCATGAATGAATGACACATGGCCGCATTGTGCTATATCATCAACACACTGGTTTGCTAGGGCTGCCATTATAAAAATACCACAAACATGGTGGCTTAAACAGAAATGTATTCTGTTATGGTTCTGGAGGTCAGAAATCCAAAATCGAAGTGTCAGCGGAGCCATGATCCTTCTGAAGTTGCTAGGGAAAAATCCCTCCTTGCTCCTTCTAACTTCTGGTGTGGTTGCCAGCAATCCTTGATGGTCCCTGGCTCCAGTCTCTGCCTCTGTTGTCACATGGCCTTCTCCCTCTGTGTCTGTTTGTCTCTGTGTTCAGATTCCCCTCTTTCTTATAAGGACCCCTGTCACTGGGTTTGGACCCACCTTACCCCAGCATGACCTCATCTTGATTACATCTCAAAGTCCCTACTTCTAAAGAAGGCACATTCGCAGGTACCAATGGTTAGGACTCCCAACGTGTCTTTTTGGAAGACACAATTGAACCCACAATAGTCATTAAGCAAACCAACTTAGAAGTAAAATTTAAAAGGCTATATCCATGGGCTTATTTTTACATCCAAGTTCTCATATTTTCTCTCTCATTGTCTCTTGCTATGTTTTTTTAGGGCCAAATACTTTTCAACAGTGCTAACACAGAAGTAGATTAAAATGCTATGAGAACATGGAAGACATGGCAGTTAACTCCTGTAGACCATGAGAAGGCTTCAGAGAAGAGGTTTATAGTTGAGCTATTCTTGAGAAAAGGATGCAGGTGTACAGACAAGTGTATAAGAAGAGGTGTTCTTTTTTTTCTTAAAGATTTATTTATTTTAGAGAGAGAGTGCGAGTGTGCAGGAACAGAGGCAGAGGGAGAAGGAGAGAAATCCTCAAGCAGTCTCCCCGCCGAGCACAGAGCCCAACGCGGGGCTCGATCTCAGGACCCAAGATCACAACATGTGCCAAAACCAAGAGTCAGAGGTTCAACTGACTGAGCTAGCCAGGTGCCCCAAGAAGAGGCACTCTTGGGAAGAAACTGCATACGCAAAACTGTGGTGGCAGAACACCCTGTGGGGGATAATGCAGGGGGCTTTAGTTTATGCTTGTTCTGGGATACTGCCAAGAAATAAGGATTTGGTATTACAGGGCCTCTCCCTGAGACACCCTTTCTACTAGCTCTTCCCCCACCCCTACCTCCAACCCCACCTCTTTTTTCCTGGCTAGTCCTTCAAGATCCAGGTTACTAGCCACCTTATAGAAGCAAACAACCTAGCGTAGGTGAACAAACACGGAGGACTCACCTACATACACATCTAAAAAACCAAGAGAATACCACCCACCATCCCAATGCCTGAGGTCATTACTAGTTGCTCAGAGATGGTCCCCAAGTATAGAACTGAAACCATCAGGAAAGTGTGCAAGACACAGCTCAGCTGTGTGAGCATGTTTCCTGAGATTTGATCTGGCAGTCTGAGCCTTCAAGTGGGATCAGCAACATGAAAAACCCAAAGATAATTGATCTGGTTTAAATAAGCACTGAGTCCATAGCAAGAATCATGAAGATGTTTGTGTCCTGTGGGCTAGGCAAGGATTCAAGTGCAAGTGGCTTATTTGGGAGCTGAAGCCAGGAAATGCCAGCAAGGGTGTGGGGAAGTGAAAGAGGGAGGGAAGATGTTAGCGGTGCATCATCAAGGCTGTTACCATCGTGGGCAACTGAAGCTCAGTCTGGCTGTTGGGCTGTGAGATCGGGTGTGAGCATGCTTTAGAGTTATCTTGAGGGATCTAGGGGACTGATCCACCAACCCTGGACAATCAAGGGTGAGAGTTTCTCCCCAAGAGGCACAAACTTCCGGGCACCTCCAACCTCTCCCTGTGTGCAAAGGGAGGCCAAGATCTACAGGGGCTTGCATTTAGAAGCCTTACGTGGTAAGTGTGAGGGGTTAAGATGGGTCCTTGATAATGCCTGCTACAACCCTCAGGAGAGAACTCAGCTCAGGCTAAACCGCAAGTGCAAGATGTTCATTGCAGTGTTGACTAGTATTGCAAAACTGAACACGTAACAAACAGATGAGGAAAACCACACAGAGTATCCAGCCAGCACTGTGGGAATGGTGTAGTAAATGTCTGTTCAGGGAAAGGAAGCACAGCCCCCACCATGCCAATTCCAAAGCCCTTCAGCAACATGGAAAAGGCCTACCATCTAAAGCTAAGTGGGAAGGGTCCTGGGGATGAATTATGTGCACACTTTAGTTGTGCCTGGCCAAGCACCCATCTCCAAGGCAAGAAGCATTTGAAGGAACCACAGAGAAATGAAACTGTATGGGGGTGAGGGGACCATGAAGATTCTTTTGTTATGTTGTCTTTCCGCTGAATGGAGGGCAAAGATTCAACTCAGTTTATAACCAATAAAAACACCAATTCATATAAAGCAATGTAATCCCCCCTCCCCCGCCACTGTTTCCTGCATGCCCTCCCAAATAAATTGCTTGCTCTTAAATTCTCATCTCAGTTAACTTCTGGGGGAACCCAAACTAAAATGGGTTCATTCCCAGGACCAGGATGGCTGGGTCATAGGGCGTGAACATCTTTATGGTTATTTTCATGTACTTAAGACCCCATTTAAACCAAATTCATTCTCTTTCTGTTTTCATTTGCTGGATCCAAAAGTCAAGGTTTGGAGGCCCAGGCAGCTGGATCAGATCACTGGAAATAGGCTTACATGGGTCCAGCAATGCCCTCCTTCCTTTCTTCATGTACACAGATGCTAAGGCACATTGGGAGCTGACATCACCAAGACGAATTCCGTGCCCAGGAGTCTGCAATTTATCAGAATGTAAAGAATGCAAAAGTGGGATTTAGCCTGCAGATTTGTATTTGTTATCAAATGTCTCCAAGCATGTTCTGTGAGGGACAAAAATTAAGCCTTTACCCAGGAGATACATTATCGTTGTATGAGGCCTTCCACATATTTTTCTAAAAGAAGTCATTAGAAGCTTGGCCCTCAGAGATAAGAGACCAGTGTTCTCTGTGTTCCAGCCTGTGACTCAGCAACAACATCGAGTCCTGCCCTGGGCTACTGGCAGGGCTACTCCAGAGGGTTTGGAAGGGCTTCTGGGAAAGGGATGGGGGCCAAGGGTCAGTCCCGGTGTTGGTTTGAAAATTGGCCTCTGTACATGTGGGGCAGGGAGAGACCAAAGAAAGAAGCAGATCACTCCAGACTGGTAGGTGACAGGTTTAATGAGCAGGGGAACTTAACATAAAAGGCTTGTCCTAGGTGCTGCAAGACAAGTAAACCTCCATGCTCACTGGCCAAGTCTTAAAAGTTTATATAGAGGCTTTAACTGGGTTCAGTCATGTATACTGTCCAGATGGTTTCAATACCGTATCACTATCTCAAGGCTGTGTCCTTGGGACAGCTTCTGGAAGTGGGGAAGGCAAGCAGAATGCACATTCTAAGGACAGGGAGGGCGTGAGGAACTTCTAATTGCCTGGGTCCCATTCATGGGTCAACTAGCAGTCACATCCTCTCGACCTCTCCCAAAATACAAGGACCTGGGAGATGGAGCCAGGCTGGCAAATGTTCGAGTCCTACCGCCTGCCAGTCATGGGATGGGTAGAGATTAAGAGATCATCCCTTTCCTGCAAGAATAAAATAACCCAAATGTCCCTCAATGGATAAATGGATAAGCAAAATGTAGTATATCCATACACAAGACATTATTTAGCTATAGAAAGGAATGAAGTACTAATACACCCTCCAGTGTAGATGACCCTGGAAAAAAATTATGCTGAGTAAAAGAAGCGAGACACAAAAGGTCACATATTGTATAATTCCATTTACATGAAATGTTCAGAATCTGTAAATCCAGAGACAGAAAGTAGAGGTTGCCAGGGACTGGGGAGGAAAAATAAGTTGAATTATGTCAGAGCAAGGGAATAATTTAAAGCCAGATATTAGCTTGCTTTCATGATGATATCAAAACAATTTTGTAGAAAATCTGTTTTCTCCAACAGGCACGAGTAGTAATGTGATGAGTCAGAGAGGGAGACATATCCATTAGGATTTAAGCCATGCTGGGGAGAATGTGATTATCATTTGGGCACAGCCACTCTAGACAATAGCATTGGAGATGAGCACGACTTGGTTTTTTTTTACCATCCCATCACTCTCACTTTCCTGCCATTTTTCTTTTATCACATACTTCCCACATGCTGATGGCTTCTTGTGAAAAGAACATAAAACCCATAGCAGGGAATTTTTATCAGAAGCTAACAGTTGATCTAATGACAAGCAGACAGGTGAGATAGCAGCTATATGTTTCTCTCAAAGACCGTTTTGCAAATTAATTGGACTTGGAACAGGAATTGAACAAAGAGCTGGGCAAAGCAAAAACGCAGACACATTCATCCTGAGCCTTTTGTTTCTTAAACAAGAGGTAGTAACTATTATTTGATGCAAAGAGAGAAGGAAAGATGGATGGCAGATGGTTGTGAGGTAACAGCATAAGAAGGACGTGAGTGCCAGCTCCATCCAGATGCTCCAGCAGGTTCAAGGATGAGCACAGTGGGCTTGGTGCTCTTGGGGCTTGCTCTGAGGTTTAGGGCCACAATCTCCAACCCAGAGGAAGGCAACTTTTGCTCAAAAAGCCAAGTGGCCTTCAGAGACTCTTGCTATGAATTTGTGCCTCTCAGTCACACCTTTTATGGGGCCCAGAGCTGGTGTGAGGAGCAAGGGGGGCATTTGGTCTTTATTCACGATGAAGACACCCAACAGTTTCTGCAGAAGCACATCTCACAGGACAGGGAATGGTGGACTGGACTCACAGGGAACTCGGCGCAGAACGGAACCACAGAAGGTAGGTGCTGTGAAAGCTGTATTTCATGGGAAGCTTGTGGCTGTGATTGTCACCATTGCTTCTTACCCAGAGCCTCATGGAACAAATTAATATATCCTAATTCTCATGGTGAGGATACCCTCCTCTTTGGTTGTTTTGTGGATCAAATGAAGTAACTCATGTACAGTACCCAGCACAGAATCTGGCACATTGCTGACACTCTGGAAACGTTCATTTGTTTGAATGTGCCTAATACTAAGACTAACTATGACTTCTTCAGTGTTGCTGGGATAGTCCCTGGCATTATCCTTAGTACTTCTTGTCCATTATCGCCTTGAATCCCTACGATAACCAGTGAGATAATATTGTTGCTTCTATTTTACAGATGAGACAACAGAGTCCCAGGAAATAATTACTAAGCTATTTTCAAAGCACTTCCAGGGACCCCTGGGTGGCACAGTCAGTTAAGAGTCTGACTCTTGGTTTTGGCTCAGGTCGTGATCTCCGGGTTATGATCTCAGGGTCATGAGATTGAGTCCCGTGTCAGGCTCTGCACTCAGCACAGAGTCTGTTTAAGTTTCTCTCTCTCTCTCTCTCTCCCTCTGCTCCTCCTCCCACCCCCTCTCTCTCAAATAAAGAAATCTTTTTTTTTTTTTTTAAACACTTCCACATGGCTTTCCCCATTTCTTATGGGATTAAAGCAGGTTAAGAGCTTGGCACCACTCCCCTCACATTAGATAGTCTCATTTTAGTGGTCCTCCTAGAAACTCTTCCTTACCGTTTACTCTGTGAGGACTCCTTCCTCCAACCCCAGTACAGTCAGGTGAGTCCTTCTCTCTGCACCTGTAAGGGCTTGTCCATACCCCTGTAAGGGTACTTTCAGCATGACCTCAAGTTTTTAGGTGTCTGTCTTCCTTCCTAGACAATGAGTTCCTCAAGGGAAGGAAACACATTCTGGCCATTTTGTTTTCTCAGTGCCTGTACATAACAGAGAATGGACAAATGAACATTCATATTTAATCCTTGCACCTGCCCCACGAGGTACACATTACTACTCTTCTTTTATGGGTGAGGAACATGAAGTCCAGAGGGAGAAAATGGTTTGCTCAAGATGATGCTACTGGTGAAGGGCAGTGAGAACTCTGCCAGTTCCCACCATGTCACATTGCCCTGTCGAAGCTACTGAGTTTTAGGAATGAGGAACTCAGTCTGGGCTAAGCACTTATATACCAGAGTGGATGGAAAGGCTTAATTAAGGGAGCAGTTGGAGAAGCTTGTTTTAGGAAATGCATAGCCTTGGGATTTGAATTCTAAAATGCATCTTCAGGCAGTATTTATTGAATTGTTTCTTGATTTGTCCATATAGCAGTTGTGGATTTCTGTATATTGAATGTACATTTATGTGTAGTTAAAGGAGTTGTGTCTATTCAAAAATCACCAAGGGATACCACATGGCTGTTACAGAACATGAGGTAGATATGTGTAGGCTGACATGAAACCACCTCCAATATTTAATGTTATTTAAGAAACAAGGGACAGAGTGCCACATGCAATATGATGACATTTGTGTAAATTGATTTCAGGCACTCATAGATGCTGCTATGTAGATACAAATCAGTCTGGATCAATTCATAAGAAACACACCAGTAATGGGAGTAACCTGTAGGTTGGGAGAGGGGAGATGTCTTCATTTTATATGCTTTTCACTCTAAATTTTTTAACCATTTTTATGGACTTATTTAAAAAAATAATACACTTTTGAGTCTTCAGAGTAAGTATTTTATATTTAGTGTTTTCTAGATTTCTAGTGTCCTTGAAATGCCTTTGTACTCCACACACATGCACAGGGCACTTCTTCAAGAGCAAATTAGTGTGTTCCAGGGGCTGAAGAGTCCTGAAGTAAGGAAAACTGCTTCCATTTTAATTCAGCACGGCCCAAATATATTTGACAAGGGCCCCTGCCTCTCTATGGAACACCTTTGAACATCCCAAGCAGACTTCTGTGCTCTATTTTAGATTATGGTAAGACAGAGCTGGAAGCATCATGTACTGAATCAAACCACTTTATTTGGGCTCCCTGACATGGTGCCCCGGTTTTTAGGTTGAGTTCTTCTGTTTGGGTATTGAGAAATAACAGCTAGCAAGGTCCCTTCATTGGCATGGGAAAGAGAGGGATTCAGCCTGTCAGCCTTGACTGAGCACCTCCTGCACGCCAGGAGCTGAGCTGAGGCCAGCCCCATCCATAAAAAGGGGTCAGAAGAATGTTTCCAAGTCCTGGTGGTTGTGTTCCCATCCCAGGGCCAGGGAGCTGGCTGGACACCTCAAATGCGAGCTATAGCCACTGGCGCAGAGGACAGGCCTCTCTTGCGCCAAACACCTGTTGTTACATCGGGAGAGATGCTTCCTTTGGGTGGGCGGCCTCAGACAACTGCACGCAGCCGTTTGCCTTCATCTGCGAGTTTGGTGAGCTGGCCTCTGTTGTGGGGTCTCCCTCCTTCTGTCTCTCTGTGTCCCTCTGGGTGTCTCTGTCTCTTTTTCTGTCTCTGTGTCTGTCTCTGTGTCTCTCTGTGTCCCTCTGTGTGTCTCTGTCTCTCTCTGCCTCTGTGTCTCTGTGTGTCTCTGTGTCTTTTTCTGTTTGTCTCTATCGCTGTCTCTGTCTCTGTGTCTCTGCCTCTGTGTTTCTCTCTGTCTCTGTGTGTGTCTCTCTGTGTCTCTGTTTCTGTGTGTCTCTCTCTCTGTCTCTGTCTCTGTGTATCTC
>NC_058418.1:52461601-52500059 GCF_002201575.2 Neomonachus schauinslandi | reverse complement strand
CATCTCTGTCTGTGTGGCACTCTGTGCCTGTCTCATATTGTCTCCCCAGCTTATACCCCACCTCTCCCCGTCCACTTACCTGCCTTCCTGCCTACTAGTCTCATTCCTGTCCCTCTTTTCCTCTCAGATATCTGCATCTAGGGGCAAATGCCCAGACCTATTTACTCTCTTTTTCCAATCTTCCAGTGAAGGAGATGTGGTCCCAGGAGGCTGTTCTCACTCACCCTTGATTCCTGCTGCCCTGGCCAGCCTGGGTCTGAGTCCCCACCACCCACCATTCCTGACTCCTGAATTCCCCCCCACTCTGATCTTGTGTTCTTTTTAGCTGCTGTCCATGGTTGACCCCCTTTGCACCCTGGGGACCCTTCCCTGGGACTCTGTGTAAGAACCTTGACATGAGTGGCCCATGGCCCCATGCTGGGTCCTGCCTGTCATGGTCTAGGAGCCAAGCTGCCCCATGGTCCCCTCACTTTCAAGTCAGGCTTGACAAAACTTCCAGGCTTCCTGGGATCAGCCCCCTCCTCCAAGCGCCTCAGTGAAGAATCCTAGCTCCCAGGGCCCATTCTGGGTTTAGGCATTTACAGAGCCCCCCTGCCCCAATTCCCCCCCTTGTCTGGGTTTAAATAGGTGTCAGAATTAGCCTGGCTAATTCTGAAAACTTGTACCTTCGGGGACCCGTGGGTCATACCACTTCCCTCTCTGCTTATCACAGCCCTCCCAAAGCCTCACCCCCTTCTGCAACCCAATCTGAAGCCTATCTCAGAATCTGCCAGCCCCCAGAGTCTTGGTGCCATGGTCTGAGGTCACACCATGAACAGCTAACATGTATCAAGCAGGACCTCCAGACACAGAGCTGTGCACTCTGTGTGTATTCATCAGAGGTACTCAGAAGTACCTCTGTTGTTCTATTGTAGGTCCATTATAAAGCTAAGAATAGTGAGGCTCAGAAAGGGTAAGCTCCTTGCCCAAGGCCACACAGCTGGGAAGTGACAATGATGAGACCTGAACCTCGGTTTGCCTATGGTCAGAGGGACTAGCAGATGCAGTGCTGCTGGCTTTGGAGATGGAAGAAGGGGTCACAATTCAACAAACTGGGTACCTCTGGAAGATGGAAAAGGCTAGGGAGCAGACCATCCCCTAGAGGCTCCAGAAGGAACCAGGCCTGCCCACACCTTGATACTAGCCCAGTAAGATGCATTTTGGACTTCTCACCTTCATAACTAGAGGATGATAGATTTGTACTGGCTTCAGCCATTAGTTTGGTGATAATTTGTACAGCAGCCATAGGAAATGAACACAGATTTTGGTCTCATCCCCTACCCTGTGGCGTTCCCACCGGGCAGACAGGACTGAGTTTGGATCCAGTTTCCTACTTTCTGGCTGTGCCCAGCTGAGCCAGAGTGTTCTTTTCTAACAAATGTTTACCAAACGTGGACCACATGCCAGTAGCTGGTCTGGAGGAGGGTCTCAGCACAGTGACCCTCCCTGAGCCTGATGTTCCTAGTGGGGAGGTCAGTAGCCCAGCTTCTAGGATTGGTATGAAGACTGATTCATTCAACAAAAGCTGGTTTAGCATCTATCATATGCCAGGCATTGCTTTCAGATAAAGCTCAAAGAAGGTACTCAAAATAGGAGAATATAGGGCACCTGGGTGGCTCAGGCAGTTAAGCGGCTGCCTTCGGCTCAGGTTGTGATCCCAGGGTCTTGGGACTGAGTCCCACACTGGGCTCCTTGCTCAGCGGGGAGCCTGCTTCTCCCTCTGCCCCTTCCCCTGCTTGTGCTTGCTCTCCCCCATCCCTGTGTCAAATAAATAAATAAAATCTTTAAAAAATAGGAGAATACAGTTGCCGGTTCTATAGCCCTTACTCTGCATGTATAAACTCATTTAATCCTCCTAAAGACCCTATGTGGCGTGGTGCTGTCACTCCCCTGTGCTGAGGGAGCCCAGAGAGGCTAAGGAATTTGCAGAGGGTCACCCAGGTAGTGCGTGGCTGGTGGCATCTGTGCCCAGGCAGTCTCATTCCAGAGCCGTGTTCATGCCCTCCACGTTCTATTTCTCAGCCCTGTGGAGCTGGCTCCTGCTGTGTCCCTTCATCTCAGTCCCGACCCCTGATACCCTTCCACTTCCCATCAACCAGGCACTTGCCTAGCCGTGACCATGATCCCTCCCTAAGGTGTCCCCTTCCCTTTGTCACAGGTGCTGGCCAGAGTGTGGCCTGTGACGGCCTCAATGCCACCATGCACTGCGGCTCAGGGGAGGTCATCCAGATCCAGGACGCCTTCTATGGGCGCCAGACTCCCCATTATTGCACCCAGGGTGCTGCAGGCCCCTCTGAGGAGGAATGCAGCTGGGCCAGCATCAAGGACAAAGTGGCAGGTAAGACTCAAGGACAGCTCTGGCTGTGGGGAAAGGGCAGTTCCTGGGGTCCCGAACCCAGCCAAGGGGTCTGGAAGGTTTGAAAAACCTTCGTATCTGGGCCTCCCACATTAGGAAAACGGGCCAGTCTCTGCCCACAGCACCATATAGGGAAGCAAGGAGGCCGTGGCTCACCCCCTCACCCAACAGCAAACCCACCTGGATGGGCCAGGGGGGCATTTTGCTCCCCACTCCACTTGGGTGTAAGAAACACTGCTTTCTTTTTTTAAATTTCTAAATACTCCAAACATACATTATATATATTATATAAAAATACTTCAGTGAACTCCCATAGACTCACTACCCATCGTTGTTAAATCCTAACATTATGCCATATTTGCTTAATGTCCCCTCATTAGAGCAGTGAGTATGGCTTTAAATTTCCTATTATCCACTTTGATACAGGTACCAGTTTATTTGTTTAATCTCTTGTATAACTATACTGTGATGTGTCTCTTTCTCTGTTGAGAGTTGAATGGGTTCTGTCTTAATCCTCGCTGTTATGAATAATGCTGAAACACACATTCCTGGTGGCATCTCTTATTCATGTGGGAGAGTTTCTCCATGGCTTTGTTTTTCTAAATCAGATTAAATCTGCCTCTAAGCTGCATTTGCCTGGTGACAGGGGTTGTTTCAGGGATGATGGGGGCTCCCTGCACCCTCCTGGGGGTCTACTGTCCAGGACACAGGGGGCCCCCTCCTCTCTGCTGTGGTTAGTAGTGTCAGGCCTACAAGGTGCCAGGAAGAGAGGTGGTCTGTTACTTCTAGGCCAAAGGAGGACACAGCAGTCTATGCCCAAGCTGGAAGCTCTGGGGCCTCAGGCTGAATCTCCCTACATGTGCCTCTCAGCAACTCACTGAGGGGTTCTGCCTCCACCCAAAGGCCCCATGAGGATTCAGGGAGGAATGCCCTGTACTCCCAGAACCTGCCAAGCAGCCTCATCCCCAGTTTAGGGAAGTGTGCCGCGTCTCCCTGGGAAAGTGATTTGTTCTTCTCCCCTCCACGTCTGGCCCACATTGTCCCTGGTCCCTTTAGAGCAGGTTCGGGGGAAGGAAATACTGAAATCAGCCACTTGGCTCCCACCCACTCTCCTTGTTGCTCTGGCATCCCTGAGGCTGTGGTCCCTCTGAGGGGGAAAGGCCTGGGCTGGGTGGGCTGAAGGATGTGCCTCCTTCATGGCGGCCTGAGTCCCCCTTCAGGGGACTGAATGGGCTACTTCCGCAAGGGCCCAGGTGCAAGTTTCCAAACTTTGCAGCCACACCCCAGAGAGCACCTTGGAGAGGAGCCCTGCATCCTTCTGGGAAGGATCAGAGGAACAGAGTTGGGCAGGATCCCACGGTAATCTGTTTGTATGTAAGTGTCACACTCACTCATTCATTGTCAGTTGGTCAATAAACATTCATTGAGCCCAACATTGTGCCAGGCTCTAACCTGGGGTCTGTCGATAAAGGGATGAATCAAACAGTCTGTTTTTCAAAGAGCTGGCAGTCTAATGGGGAGACAGATATGGATACAAGCAATCACCTAGCACTGTGCTCAATGCCACAACAGATAGGAGCAACGGTGCTATGTATTTACTCATGCAAAAGTTATTTTTCACCTGCTATGTGCTGGGTATTGTTCTGTGTACTGGAGTGGAGATACAGCAGCGAACAAAAACAAAACAAAACACTCCCTCTCTCTTGGAGATTGTAGTCTAGTGCTGGGGTACAGAACTCTGATTGACGAGTGTATCAAGCTAGGTCCCATTAGGAAAACAGAAACCAAGCCAGGTCTTTCAGCAGAGGAAATTGAACACAGGGAACTGATTACCCAGCATGGAAATGCTGAGAAGTCAAAGAGGGGATAATGATACAAACCTGAGATTAGCAGCAATGGAAAGCCACTGCCACCCCTAAGGGCCAGAGGGACAACTGGAGGGGATGGTCTTACCAAAATCAGAAGTCAGGGCCATCCAGTGGGTACTGGAATCATGGTGGAGGCTGCCCTTGGAAGCGAGGACCATGAGGGAGGGCCTGTCCAGAGGAAGCTGCAGTCAGAGAGAGGATGAAAAGATAGGATGAAAAGAACTCTGCCCTCTTATGTCTTCCTGTCTGGGATAGGCAGAGGTATGGCCCCAAGATTTGCCACCCTAATCCCTGGAACTCTGGGTATGATGAGATACCATACCTGTGAATATGTTAATTTACATGGCAAAGGGACTTTGCAGATGCAATTGTGGCTCCTAATCTGGATTATCCAAGTGGGCACAATTTAACCACACGATCCCTTAAAAACAAAGAAATTTCTTTGGCTAGAAGCCAGAGATGGGGCTGATGGAGAAATCAGAGTTCAAGTGTCAGACAGATCCAATACCCCATTGCTGGCTCTGAGATAACAGAGGGCCATGCACAAGGACTAGAGAATAGCCTCTAGGAGCTAAGGGTGGGTCCCAGCTGACATCCAGCATGGAAATGGGAGCTCAGTCCTACAACCAGGCAGCACTTGCCTGTCCTTCTCCTAGGCTTCTCTGTAGGCATGTAACTCATCTGCTTGGGCAGGAGGGAGAGGTGTTGGGATGACATGAGTTTCTGGCCTGGGCTCTCCATGCTTCTCCTTCCTGTGGGCACCTGGACAGGATTCCCGATCTTTCGCCTCCTTGACAGTTCTCTAAATGTAAGTTCCCACTTTAGGCCATCTGACTGGATGCTACTGGACCAGTGCTTCCCAAAGTGGGGTGTCTGGGCCAGCAGCATCAGCATCATCTGGGAGCTTGTTAGAAAAGTAAATTCTTACACTGCCCACCCCCCATGTCAACTGACTCAGAAGCACTGGGGGTGGGGTCTAGAAATCTGTGTCTTCCAGAGCCCTCCAGGAGATTCTGGTGTATTCTAAGATTTGAGAACCCTTGTGCTGGACCCTGAGCTGCTTGAGGGAAAGAATCCTACTTCTCTCTCCCCCTAGTACCTAGGTCAGTGTCTGGTCTTCAGTGGATACCAGCAGATATTCACTGGGTGGAGGGTGGGTGAATGAATGAATGAATGAATGAGAGGTCATTCATCTCAGTCTGAACCTGTCCCTTTTCATCCTTCACACTGTTCCTACTCCTGCTGGGATTCGGGCACTTCCCAGGCCAGTGCCAGGGGCTGCAAGTATGCCAGGTGGCAGCAGATGGGACCTACTTTGGAGACCTGTGCCCCACCCAGGGCAGCTACCTGTGGGTGCATTACCAGTGCCAGGAAGGTGAGTCCCCAGCTTGCCTGGACATGGGAATTCCCTCATTTCCACATCAGGTCCAGCCCCACTTGGAGCAGAGAGATCTGTGCGCTAAGAGACTTCCTCACTCACAGATGATTCCCTGCAACCTGACCTCCCCACCTGGCCTAGCCTCATGGGGTGAAGGGTTTGAGGCTCCTATTGCAGAAATGAGCTGTCAAGCCAGAAGTTAAAAATATATTTATTTTTTAACTCCCAGGACCCTTCAAATTAAATTTCATGGCGTGACCCAATAAACACATCAGACAAGACCAACATTGCTTGACTGAAAGAAGTCAAAAGATGTCTTGCTACCATACCCCATACCCACTCAACCACCATCCTGCCCATAGGCTGCATTTTAGAACACACAGGGACTTCTAAAAACTACAAATTTTGAAAGCCATAAAAATAACCCATATTATTACACTTTATAAAAGTTTTATAAGTCAAGAAGGAAGAATTCCTCCCTTCAATTCTACAGTCCTACTCTCCTTAAGGAAACCACTGTTAAATGTTTAGAATAAATTCTCTGCTTTTCAAACTGTTTTCATAGACATGACTGTGTATGAATGTATATACGTAAAATATAATCATGTTAAATATGTTAGTTTACAGCTCAACTTTTTTTTACTTAATAATATATCCTAGACATCTCTCCCAGTCACTACCTTATTCTTTTAATGGCTGCATAGTATCCCATCATAAGATTATGTCAAAATTTATTGGACCAGTTCCCTGCTGATGGATATTTAGGTTTCTTCTGACTTTTTGTTGTTAAGTATCACTCTGCAGTGCTCATTCTTGTGCATATATCTTGACATGCGCCTGATTATTTTTAGAGGAGAGATCCCTAGTAGAGGGAATGCTGGGTCATAGGGTATATGCTTTTTTACACTCCAAAATGGCTGCATTGATTTACATTCCCATTAGTAGCATACACGAACGCCACTTTCCCCTATGCCATTGTCCAGGGAATTAGTCACAACGGCACCTTCTATTGAGAGCATGAGAGATGGTGCAGGGAGCTCTAAAGGGAAGAAGTGAGTCAGGGAATGTTGGGGTCCCCAGGGGCCATCCAAGAGAGCAGGGTCCATGTAGGAGGGAGGACCACACAGAGACGAGGAGAGGACAGGTTTCCCCAGCACCATTAGTTTACTAGACACCCTTCGGCGGAGTTAGAGTGAGCGGGATGTCTTCATTCTGTTTTCTGGGAAGAAGAGGCCATGTGTTTTGGCAGTGCTTTCCATTTGGTGGTTTTGCTAAAGGACAAATGGTGCCCTTTGGAGATCTGCCAGTCACAGTGTGGCTGTCATTGGACCAATGCATTGCTTAGGGCAGCGGGTGTACTGGGTCTGGAGACCCCAGACAAAATTTTCTGCTCCAACTGTGATTTCAAATATCCTGCCCCCCTGTGAACCTGTGTGTTCTGATCACAGTGTTTCTGATTTGTAAAAGGAGAGACTTTATCCAGCATCCCTGTGCCCCCCGCCACAGTGCCCGGAAGGGCCTAGCCATGGTCCGTGTTTCCTCAGGTAGCTGTGAATCAGGACGGCGACAATGTTCGGAGCAGCTCAGGAAAGTCCTTTTCATTTGTATTCATCTCCTATCTTTTCCTTCCTTGTTTGTGCTTGGAAACTGAAAGATTATGCTGCACAATTAGCCCAGGGCTGCATGAAGCCCCAGCAAATTCTACTCCCCTCCCCATCCTCCATGCTAACTTTGAAAGCTCAGGTTTTATAGAATTTAATGTGCACTAAATGGCTTACAATGAATCATTGGCCACCTTAGCCAAGTAGATTTTCCTAAAGGTGCTTTGCCTTTTGTCTTTTTAAACATGATAAAATACATTTAGACAATCAATAGAATCCTGGTTAAATAAATTAGAGTACATTGTGCAGCTATTACAAAGAACAAGGCAGCTCTAACTGAATTCATACAGAACAATCTCCAAGATACAGTAAGTGAAAAAAGTGGAAGGTGTCAAATAGTGAATATACATCCTGCACCGTTTGTACAAATAGGAAAGTATGTATGTGCTTGGGAGTGTGTAGACATCCCTGGAAGTGACCCTGGATACTGTTAACAATGATTGCCTCTGAAGGAGGGAAGGGAGGCTTTCTTTTCACTCTGTACCCTTTATACATTTCAAATTCTGTACCTTGGTCACCTATTACCTATGAATTAAAAATAAAATTCAAAAGAACTTTAAAAAGTAAAAATAAAATTTAAAAAACTTTAAAAGCCTCACCTGATGATGAAGGACAGGTGGATATAAGAGAGTAGGTTTTAAACAGAAGCATGCAATTTTGCTTTCTGATGGCACACAGCATTTTCCTTTTTGATCTGCAGGCCTGCAGCTGATGGTGTCCAATGAAAGTTTCATCTTTGAAAATGTCACCATCTCCCTCACATGGCTCCTCTCTCCCTTCACTGGAAATCTGTCATGTATAATTAGTACAGGAGATGGCCACACTTTCAATCCCTACTACCCCCCCAGGTAAGAGGAATCTCTGAGACTTAAGTCAGGATGTATCTATCAGTTTCTGCTGCATAACAAAACATCCCAAAACTTAGTAGCTTACAATAATATTATTTCTCTTGGTTCTTTGGATCAGCTAAGTGGCTTTGCTTATCTGGGCCAGCTTAGCTGGGGGTGAATGGCCTCAGAAGTCCTCACTTCCATGTCTGGTGGCTAGCTGAATGTTGGCTAGCAGTGTGTGTTGCTCATAACCCAAGAGGCTAGCCTAGCCTCACAGACATGGTGTCTGAGGGTTTCTAGTAGCAAGTGAGAACAAAGCCTAATGTGCAAGCATTTCTCAAATCTCTACTTGTGTCACATTTTCTAATGTCTCATTGGCCAAAGCAAGTTCTATGGCCAAGCCCAGCTTCAACAGGTGGAGAAATGGACTCCACCTGTTGATGGAAGGAATGGCAGAGCCACAATACCAAGGGGCATACATACAGGAATGGGAGAAGTGGCATTCACAGGTTTTCTCATGATGGAGTCCACATGAAGTGATGAAGAGCTGGGTCCTTATGGCTTGGCTCTGGATAGAATCTCTCCTGGGTCACTGCCCAAGGAGTCGGTAATGAGGTGAAGAAGATGCTCACCTGGGTGTGGGAATGTTTTCTGTTGGCAAGAATAATAAAAAATAAGAGTAGCAACGTTAAAAACAGTCCAGCCAAGCAGCTTTCACATATAATCTCACATATAATCTCATTTAATCCTCACTGCAACCCTATCCAATAGAATAGCCACCCGCCACATGAGCTACTGAACACTTGAAATGTGGCAGGTCTTAAGATATGCTGTAAATGTAAAATACACGTGGGATTTTGAAGATTTAGCTCCCCCCCAACTTCCTGTAAAAAATGTAAAATATCTCACTAATTTTTTTATATTGATTACATGTTGAAATGAAAGTATTTTGGATATATTGGGTTAAAGAAAATTATTATATATATATATGTATATATATATATATAATAATTTTCTCTATTCTTACTTTTTCAATGTGGCTATCAAAACATACACACATGTGGCTCACACTGTATTTCTATTGGACAGTGCTGAGCTAGGTAATTATTATCTTGTTTTTATAGACAAAGCAACTGAGGCTCAGAGGGGTTATAGTGGCATTGCCCAAGCCATGCAGCTAGAGAGTGGCAGCATGGTGATGCAAACCAGGACTGGCTGGCGTCAAAGCTGAGGCTCTGAAGCCCCAGTGGATTATACAGCATGTGGCATCAGGGCCTGAAGGCCCTACTCTGAATCCTCTAGGGGAGCAGAGCCTTCCCAATCTGATAGAGGCTGAACCTGGTTCATAACATTTCAAAGTCCTACCTGGGCCTGGGGTAAGCTCCATTCTGCTCTGCTGGGTACCTGAGAATGTTCCAGAATTTTCAGATCCTCATTGGGTTTGGAGGCTTCTTATAGGGGTCCTCAGTTCAACATGAATCCCCAGGGAAATCATGGAGGCCCATAGTCCCTCTCCTTACTCCACAACATCTGCAGCTCTAGCTTTTTGGAGCTAGAGGTTCTGAATCCAGCCCTGTGCATGCTCGGCATTGAGGGAAGCCCTGGGTGGGGTGGGGCCAAGAGGGGGCCAGTCCTGTCCATGGCCCAAATCTGCTCCGGTGAGTGCTGGTTTCAAACCCAATGGTCTTTTGAGGTCTCACGCATCCTGCCATTATGTCAAAATAAAATGGCATGTCCAGAAGCCAAGGTTCTAATCCCAGCTGCTGCTAACATGTGTGAGACAATCCCTGGTCTTGGGTTTCCATTTCCTTCCCTCTTGCATTTATATTTATGACTGCCTTGGTTGTTTCATGGAGTAAAACGAGACATTACATGTGTAGATGCTTTGGGGAAGAAAATGTTTAAGTGACATAAATACCCATGGCCTTGTTCTGCAGGTTTCTTCCTTGCTACCATTTCATTGGTAAAACAACAAATGCTCAGCTACACAATCTTCCGGCTCCCAAATTTTAAACAACTTGCATTTGGCATTAGTCAAAATTGACTGTCGGTAGCCCTGCTAAGACCTTTAGTTAAACAAGGACATTCCAGTAATAAACAAACAGTAGCTAAAAACTGGAGAAAATGGGACAAAATGCTAGTATTTGTCAACTCTGGATGGTGAGGTGAAGGGTGTTTGTTATCTTGTGGTCTGCAGACTCTGTGATGAAAGTTTTTGATAATTGAAGAGAAACAATAATCAGTGTTTTACATTTGCAATCCCTCTGGGCATTAGCTCAAAGCCAAAGCCACTGGCATTTTCTTTCTTTCCAAAAGAAGTAGTGGTGATACCCTCTGCCATCACTCCTCTCAAACAATCCAATTTCATCTATTTTAAAAACTTGTTGGACTTTGAAACTACCTGCCCACCTTCTTCTATCATTTTTGTTAACTTTGGGAGATACATTTCTGATGCTTTCTTATCAGCACCAGCAGCCTCAGCCAGAATTTTAGAAATGGCATGAATTTTAAGTATACAGAAGTCACATACCTTGTGTGAACATCACTGTGCTTTTCTTTCATGTATTTGTACAGAACCCTGCTTTTGCTTAACTCCTTGTTAAGCTAAAATGTAAATCAGACACTTCAGCTCTGTTGTAGACAAATAGCATGAGCTGATTGGGGAGAATCCAATCTCAAACAGAAACAGCATAATAAAAGTCAAAGGATTTCTCCTTGAGAAGCTCCTTCTCGCCTTGCATTCCCCATGTCTTGTGTTCATTTGAACGTCAGGCTGTTTTGCTTTACTGTTTGCTGTGGGAAACTGTCTATGTTTCTGAAATTGATCACGCGCCTTATGGAACAATTTGCTAAGGTGAAATTTGTCCTTGTCCCGCGTTGGGTAACTCAGCGCCACCTACAGACATATCCGGGGATTGCCGTCATTCTTGAGTCTATTCAGAGCTGCCCCTGCACACAACTGAGTCTGCAAGGGGGTACTTCCCAGGAAATCGGTAATTCTCAAGACAACACAAAATTTAGGGTGACCTAGATGTACAGAATTTTGGGAGGCTCAGAGGAATTATGTGGGAGGTGATGGTCACAAAGGACTGAAGTCTTTCGGGGGAATCAGGCAGGAGGAGTGGTGGTAGAGAAAGGGAGGTCATGGATGTGAAGGGGCGTGGCCTCCTCACATAACTTCGAGCGTCTTATTACAACGGTAGTTCAGGGGTGTGTGGGAAAAATGAAAGATGATGCTGGAAAACTCAAAAGAGGTCTGCTGATGAAGAGCCTTGATGCCAGCCAGTTTAGAGAAATTGTTTTTAGAATATGTAATTTGGATACCAGGAAACTGATTTGTGGGGCAACAGGTTTCCTGGGGGGTACAAGGATGGAGCAGGGGCAAAAGTTGGACTGGGATGCACTAGCAACACAGGCCCCTCCAATCTCCACAGAGAACTCTAGAGCTGGGACCTGTCTTGATTGAGGCAAGAGAGTGAAACTTTGTACCCTGGCACTGGGCAGCCCTTGGAGGCAAGATGGCATCTTGAGGGAGGCAGCTCCCTTTGGCTAAGGGGAATTCCTGGAGATGGATTCAGGTGTGAGCCCTCTGGCACTAACACGCCAGAGTGTTGGGGGGATGCAGACCTTGGTCTTGAAGGATAGACTCTCGGTGACATGCATCCACTACAGAGGATATATAAGAATCTTCAGGCCATTCAGGTACATGACCTGTGATTGTTAATATTATTGCAAGTATTGCTAATAGTGGCTTGGTAATTTAAGGACTAAATGGGACTACAAAGAAGAAAAGAACTGGCACAGAGTTGATTCTCAAAAATGGGTAACTGTTGCCATTACATTCATATTACATAGAAGTAGGCACTACTTTTATTTTTAAGAGGCTAAGTGGCATAAATGTCATCCTATTATAAAAATAAAACTACAATATTTGAGTCTATTACATGCCAGGTACTTACTCAGCCATGGTCTCATGTAAACCTTAGAATGACCCAGCCAGGAATGGCTCTTGCCTCATTGTATGGACAAGGGCACTGAGACATTAGGTTATACAGGTGACTGATGGGAGTCCTGGAGACCTCACTTCCAGCTTCCTACCCTCTCCATTCCACCACACTGCCCGATCTGGTCAGAGGGCCTTGTCCACCAAGCTGGCTAGCAACCTGTGAGTGACATTAACAAAACGACACGGACCTTGGTATTCTTAACAATTATACATTATGAGCAAAGATAAAAAATGTGAGCTTCCTTCTCCATTTTCTTTCTTTTTAAAGAAAAGCTGCATCCCATTAATGTTAACTACCCAGCAGCATGTACAAATCAGTGAGTGGCAGTATCTTAAACTAATTTTTATATTTTTTATTGAAGCATAGATACATGCAAAAAATGCACAAAAAGACACAGCTCAGTTAATTTTTACACAGTGAACACACCCATGTAACCAGCACTCAGATCAAGAAATAAAACACGACCTGTCTCCCAGGAATCCTCCTCAGGCCCCCAAGGGTACTGATTCCTACCACTATCAATCAGTGCAACCTGTTTGCAACTTCTATAAATGGAATCATAAAATGTATTCTCTTTTGTGTTTGACATCTGTTCAATAGTGCCTTTTTGAGATTTATCCATATTGTTGTGTATAATTATGATTTCTTTTTTCTCATTCCTGTATACCATTCCATTGTATGGACATTCCTCAGTTTACTTATCCATTCTAGTGTTGATAGGCCTTTGGGGTGGTTTCCCATTTGGGCAATTACAAATTGTGCAGCTGTGAACATTTGAGCACAAGTCTTTTGTGCACACATGTACACATTTCTGTTGGGTTTGCACCCAGGAGTGGAATTGCCGGCTCACAGCATCATAACAAAATGTTTAGTTGTTGCCTCTGTTGCTTTGTACTCTGAGCGTATCTTCCCTTTGTTGGCAGCAGTTTCTAAAACGACTTTGTTGTCTTCTCCCTTGGGTGGGCTCACTGGAGACAGATCAGGAAAAATCCATTTCTCTGCCTTTTAGTCCTGGGCAATTTCAGTTGGCAGCAGAGTTCAGAGAATGGAATGAGTTGCTTCTTCCAGGCAGATCCCTGAAAAATAGCCCAGATTTTGCTATTCAAAACCATCCTTCACATTTCTCTAAAGAGTAATATTTTCTTGTTCTGAAATCTACATAGTCTGATATTAATAAAGCCTTATCAAGCATTTTTTCATTAGTGTTTGCTGGTGAAGCTTCTATACTTGTACTTTTAACATATCTTTATCATTATATTTAAAGTAGACTTCTTGTAGACAATCTTTGGTTGAGTCTTGGTTTTTTAAAATTCCATCTGGCACAATAATTTTTGTGTTTAGACCATTTACAAGTAATGTAATTATTGATATAGTTAGATTTAGGTCTACTATATTTAGTTATTTGTTTTCTCTTTGCCCTTCTGTTTATTTTCCCTCTGTTCCTCTCCCTTCTTGTCTTCTTTTGGAGTATTTGAATATTTTTAGTATCCCATTTTAACATATCTATCAGCTTTTTTGGTTCTCTTTATTACTTTTTTAGTAGTTGCTTCAGGGATTACAATACACATATCCAACCTTTCGTTGTCTACATGGAGTTAATATCTGACTTAAGTAAAATGTTGAAGCCTTACTGGCATATAGGTCCCTTTGCCCAACCTCCTTTATAATTGTCCTACATAGGACAGTTACATACATTGAAAGCCCCTTTCAACAGTCATACACATTTAAAGAACTTATGAGGAGAAAAGTAGCCTATGCATTTACCAAAATAATTAACCATTACTTGTGCTCTCCCTTCATCCCTGAAATTCCAGTTCCCCTCTGATACCATTTCCCATCAGCTGGAAAAACTCCCTTAACCATTTCTTTTATAGCAGATTTTCTGGCAACAAATTCTCTTAGAGGATTTCTTTGTTCCTGAGAATGTCTTTATTTTGCTTCACTTCCTGGAGGACATTTCTGCTGGATATAGAATTAAGTGTTGAAAGTTCTTTTCTTTCAACACTTAAAGATGTTGCCACTGTCTTCTGACCACCATGGGTTTCTGAGGGGAAATCTACAGTCACTCACAACTCTACATGTAATGTGCCATTTTTTTCAGCAGTTTGATTTTTTGATTTATCTCATTTATCTTTGATTCTCAGCAGTTTGATTACTATATGTGTGGGCATGGTTTTCTTTAACTTTTTTCCTTTTGGGGTTCATGGAGCTTCTTGAATCTTCAAATGTATGTGTTTTGCCAAACTGGGGAAGTTTTCATCCATTATTTCTTGAGTATACTTTTCTACACCAATCTCTCTCTTCTTATTGGTACTCCAATGACACAAATATTTTATCTTTTGATATTGTCACACAGATTGATGATGCTCATTTTTAAAAATTTAATATTTTATTAATATTTACATTTATTTAATATCTGTTCTTCAACTTGGATGCTTTCTCTTGCTCTATGTTCAAGTTCACCAACTTTCCTCTGTCGTCACTATTCTGCTATTGCATCCAGGGAGTTTTTTATTTCAGATATTGTGTTTTTTATTTCTAAAACTTCCATTTTTAAAAAAAAACAGTTTCTGTTTCTCTGTTCAGAATGTCTAGCTTTCCATTCATTTAAAGAGGGTTTGCTTTTATGTCATGGAGCATGGCTATAATGGCGGATTTCAAGTCTGTCTGATAATTCTAACCCCTGAGTCGTCTACAGGCTGACATCTATTATGTTTTCCCTTGAGATTGGATCAAATTTTCCTCATTCTTTGTATATCAAGCAATTTTGGATTGTATTCTGGACATTTTGATAGTAGGTTCTGAGACTCTGGATCCTGTTAAAATCCTCTGGAAAATGGATTTTTGTTTGTTTTCTTTTAGCAGGCAACCCCCCCCCCCCGGTTAGATTCAGACCACGTTTTATAACTTGCCTTCTGTGAGCAATGGCTCCCATGTCCATTCAGTTTCCAAAGTTGTTTGGGTCTGCCCCACTCATGTGCCACTCAGGGTGGTATTTATGTTGTAGTTTGACTTCAACAAAGCCTTGGCTGTGTGTCTTTGGGTCTGTTTTACAGTATAATCTGTGGGGGAGGTCATGGTTTGTGCTGGGCTGTTCACAGAAGTGGGGGATCCTCCTCTCCACATCTCTCCTTTTCAGGGTTTCTCCCACAATCTCCAGCTCCCACAGGTCTTTCTTCATTGCTCCTCTGGCTAGAAAGATGGGTTTTCTCTTGGGGATTTGGTGTTTGCATCACCCTATGCAGTCAATACAGCTCTGAGGGAGGACAGCCTGGGTCAGGGCCAAGAGAGAAAAAAAAGAGAGAGAACACAAAACAAAACCAGATATTTTCCCTGTGTTCTTGAGCTCACTGGGTCCCTTTTCCTGGTTCTCTGGCTAAACAGAGGGGATTTCTCTTGGGGTTTTTGTTTTCTTCATTCATTGCGCAGTTTTGTGACTCAGGCTACCCTAGGGACAAAGCCAAGAGATAAAGGAGGTTTAAAAGAAAGACAAAACAGGAAAATGCCATCTTTATGGATAATTCTTAAAGTTTTCACTTTCTTCCCCAACTGTCTGCTGTTGTTTACTTTTCAGAATCCTCAGGAAGTTTTTTTGAAATCTGCCCAGGTTTTTCATTGTAATCAATGGAAGAAATAGGCCGTGGTAGGCTTACACCGTGGTGGCCAGCACCAAAAGTCAGGTTACTGTTTTCCAAGCTTTTTCACAAATATGTTCATTTGTCAAATATTTCTCAGCATCCACTCTGTGCTGGGTGCTGTGCTAGGTGCCAGGTTTATAACTGAGAATTAGACAAGACACTGTGTTGACGACCTAGCAGAGAAGAATCAGAAGAAGCTACAGCATTTCCTTTTTAGGGACCTAAGGAAGGCTTCCTTGAGGTGGTGATGTTTAAGCTGAGAATGGAAGGAGCAGCATGAGTGTGAGCAGAGATGGGTAAGAGCCTTCCCAGCAAAGAATAGCACACCTGCAGGCCTTGAAGCAGACAGGAGGTGGCACATTCCAGGAACTGAGAAGAGGTCTGAGTGGACATAGAGTTAGAGGGGTGTGGCAGGAGATGGGGGTGAGGTCAGGAAGGCAGGTCATGTGGGTCTTTACAGGCCATGTTAGAGATTTTTAACTAGTTTCCTTGGGAAAATGAGAAGCAAAACATACCCATAATTCTGATACATTTGGAACAGGATCCCATTTTAAACATGGGGAAAATATGGCTCAGAAGGGTAGGCTGGGGCATACTATTTTACAGATAAAGCAAGAAGACCCAGAGAGGGGATTTATGTGAATGACAGAAAGAATAAATAGCAGAAAAAGGACTTGTAACCAAATATTCAACTCCCTGGCTGGTCACTGCTCTTTCTTCCACTCCCACCTGTTCCAGAAATCTCAATGTAACCTTCATGAACACCAACAGCTTGGTTGTGTAGCGTCTCTTTCTTCATCTGTTTGTCTTTGCAGAACAGGGGAGCATGAGGTGGGTGAGTGCATGTGTGCACACATGTGTGAATGCATGTGTTTGTGTGTCTGCAACACTGCTAACACCGACTATTGCCTGCAGTTCATCCAGCAATGTGACCCACCAGTTCAGAGCCCCTGGGGAATTCACTGTGTTTGCCGAGTGCACAACCACTGAGTGGCACGTGATGGCTCAGAAGCACGTGACCATCCGAGACAAGATGGAGAGGCTCCATGTGACCGGGTGCTCCAGCCTGTCCAAGTCAGGAGCCAGCCCTCTCTGCCGCGCTGTCTTTGGGGACCCGTTGTGGATTCAGGTGGTACTTGATGGAGGTGAGTCTACAGAAATGGTCAAGGTCAAGGCAACCTTGATTCTTCCTCAAATCTATCCACCCAACTCCCAGGCTTTAGTGAATACTAACAGCACTCATATATTGAGTCAGTTTTTTAGCTCAATAGCACCTAGTATGTGCCCGGAACTGGTCTAAGTGCTTTACATGTACTAGCCCACCCAGTATGTACTACTATTATCTCCGTTTTACATATGAAGAAATGCAGGGAAAGTTCAGAAATTGGCTCAAAGTCACAAGCCCAGTAAGCTAGTGAAGCTCTCAGCCTTCCAAATGTCCTTTTTTGCATGCACACGGTCTCATCAGAAGAACTGAATTTCCAAGTCACTCCTTGTTGGGGGAACTTGAATAGGACTGGGAGGGCTACCAGCTGGGCCAGAGGTCATCTCAGCGTGGCCAGCACTGACCAGCTTGGCACAATGATGCTGCCCCCAATCAGGACTGCTATTCAGTGACATATACTGCTACACCCACAGGAGCTGCTATGGCTGGTGTCTGCTCTGATTGGCCAGTTTCTTTTCTGATTGGTCACAGAGGCCATTCTTATTGGTCATCATGTCCATTTTGATTAGGCAAGGTATCCCTTCTGATCGGTCAAAGCATCTATTCTGCTTGGTCACAGTGTCCATTCTGATTTATCAGAACATCCATCCTATTTGGTCAGGAGGGACCCACGCAGTTTCAGTTGTTGAATACTCTGAATATCATCCCTTTTCTCAATCCCTACCAACTCTGACCCATCCTCACCAAAGGCAGCATCTTTCCTGCAGGCACAGGTCCAATTTGAGATCTGGACTGAAGCCTGTTGAGGTAAACCGTGTGCTGCAGAGCTGCAGAGGGGAGGACATGACTCAGTCCGACCTCACAGCTCCTGGAGCTTCACTCAGCAGTGACTTAATGGAGCCACCGTGGGTCCTTAAACATGGTACTCGGGGCTCCTCTCTGTTCCGGTGTGCTTGTTGGCTGAAGATGGCTGCTATGTGCACTGGGAAACCTAAAATAATCCTTCATTTATTTTTTCATTCTACAAATATAATTGAGTGCCTACTCTTCGCCAAGTGTGGGGAGAGGGAGCAGTAAACATAAAAGTCAGAGGGCTAACATTACTTTCGGCAGCATCAGCTGCAACATCATCACTCAAACAAGAAATATACTCGCTTGGTTTCTATTGGAAAGAATCCTAATTTGGTGGTTTAAATCAGATTTTAAGAGTCAACCACAGTATTCAGCATCCATTTAGGATAGCCAGCGCTATGTGGACAGGCTGAGTACTCCTGTAGAGCAGGGTTCCAGGCAGTCTGCCATGGAGGTGGAAGGAAACAGCTTCACCTGCTCCTGCCTAGAACAAGACTGGAGGCTAATTGTCATGCATAAAAATCAGCCATGCCTCGGGAGATGCTCCCTTGTTAGCTTTCCTCCCTCCAAGGCCAAACCTGTCAACAAAATGTTCTCAAATCTTTATTACAAACCTTTAAGTTTATGGGTAACACATGTATAGTATAAATTAGAATGTGCAGATGAGCAGAGAGAACCCAAAAAGGAAAATCATTCATGTATCCATCACTCAGAGATAATCACAGTTAATACTTGGGGTTGGGACTTATCCTTCCATATGTCTTTATGGCTGTACCATGCCCCTAGCTATATCCATAATCTGACCTCAGAGCTTGAGTCTTAACTAACTCGGTACAATCTACAGCGTGGTTGTTGCCAACATTCTTAAATATTTCTTACCCCACATAGGAACTGGGGTGACTTACACTGCACTGTTGGGTAACATAACCCTGGCTGAGTTCACCACACCGAGGGGCCTGCTACCCTACAATCTGACCCTGGACAGAGCAGCTCAGCAGAGGATGGGCCCTGGGATGCACCACCTGGAGATCCGAGCCACCAGCAACACCACCACCTCTGCACCCTCTAGGAACATCACAGTCCACTTCATGGAGCCTCTGTCAGGGCTACAGGCCTCCTGGGGTTCTGACCACTTGGAGCTTGGAGAAGACCTACTGGTCAACATCTCAGTGGCTCATGGCATCCCAGAAGGCCTGACCTTTGAAGTGGCAGGACTCAATGCAACCTTCACCCATCAAGAAGAAAGCCTCCAACGGCCATTTGGGATTTACCATGTGGCAGTTCCTCTTGAAGGTACTTGGGGTTGGTGGGCCACCTCCCAAACTTCCCTCCTCTTTCCTTCCCAACTTGGGTATCCAGCATCCCGCCAGCCAGTTTTGGTGTGTCCTGGTCACAAACCTGGTTCACAGCATCCAGCCTAGGTCACAAAATAAGGAAGAGACATATTATCTGCCCTCATAGAGCTCAGAGTCACAGGGGTTCTCAATTCTGGCACTTCTGACATTTGGGAATGGATCATACTTTGTTGTGGGGACCGTCCTGCACATTGTAGGATGTTTAGCGGCATCCCTGGCTTCTATCCACTAGATGCCAGTAGCACCAGGCCCCTAAGTCATGACAACCAGAAATGCCTCCAGACATTGCCAACTGTCCCCTGGACAGCAAAATCTCCCCCACTGAGAACCACTGAAGGAGAACTGGTGTATTCCAATTTTTCCATCATTTCTAGAGGCGAGTGTGGTTCAGGAAACCAGTCCATGCCCTTGGGGGAGAGAGAGAGGTAAAAACAAGGGTGGGAGAGGGAGGGAGAAGAGAGGAAGAGTCATGATGGGGGCTGGAACAGAGATAGGGTGACAGACTGGCTGGCACCACCAGGGGAGGTGACCACAGCCAACATCTGCATTTAATCTGGAGAGAACAGAGAGTCCTTCAGGGCAGTGCGGTGAGGTCAGCAGGCAGGAATGTGATGAGGGTCACAGAGTCTCCAGCCCACCAGAACCCTGTACCCTGGGGTCCCTGGCCCTGGGTCTCAGAGGTATGTAATAAAGAGGGGAACACTATACAGGTGTGGGTCTACCATGCCCTCAGCCGCAGAGCTGGCAAAAGAAATAGCAGGTTAAATGACAGATTTGAGAAGAAAAACACTGGAACTTCGCCAGGTATCAGAGGTCCAGCTTGAAACAGAGAATCCAGAATGAAATGAAATGACAATGGAAAATAAGCACAATATATAGGCTATAATTCAAATGTAAATTAATTTTTGTCTTCTATAAAAGTTGCCTGGCAGGGAATGATAGATAAAATCTCTGCAGGCCCTGTGAGGTTTTAGCTCACTCTTAGATGATAAGTAGTCTCCCCACAAGAAAAACAGATTTGGATGACTCTAGGGATGAAGGAGGTGAGGAGGAAGGAGACAGAACCAGGTAGGACAGGAAGGCCCTCACTTCGTGGTGCTGGCCCAGTCCTTGCTTTCAGGGCCCAGCAGATGTTTGCAGCTACCTCTTGGGGGAGCTTCTATGGGCTTTTGAGGTCCCTGCTGTGTCCCTCAGCTCCCAGGATGGGCGTGATGCCTCTCCCTCAGCTGGCCACATCTGCCCAGCTGCTGCTTCTTCTGGATCACCAACAAGGTCACTCCTTGTTCTCATTGTTGCCACCCTTTCCAGCAAGCCCTCTCCCCAAGACAAACACCTGGTCTGTAGAAAATTCTCACCTTTTCCTTGGCCTGCTACCAGCGACTGCAGGTGTTTCCAAAGGCAGGAATACAGACCTTTCCTCCCTCCCTCTCTCCCTCTCACTCCACCCCCTGTCATAGACCATCCTTCAAGGGCATAAGTAAGGAACCCTTCCATGGGGGTACTCAACTGCAAAGAGCACATATCCACCTTTCCAAGGGTCCCCTCTGATGAGTTTCCCTCTAGACTTGAGAAGGTAGCACCCACCACCCTTCCCCATGAGGGAGGAGGAGAGGGATACACAATTACCCCAAGTCTTACAAATCCTTCTCTCCCTTTTCTACCCCTCAATCTTTTAAAAGTCCTGTCATATCTTTCCTTCTGCTGGAATCTCCTCTCTAATCTGACTAATGAGCACTACTCGTCCTTGGAACTTTAGCTTTAGCCCTGCCATGAACCATGATTGATGAAGTGACCCCCTGCTCTGTGTCCACAATGCCCCCATGCCAATTTCTGCCATGGTTTGGCACTTGGTCTCCTGCACATCTACTAGACTATAAGGACCTTGAAGACAAAGACCACATTTCATTCATCTCTGTGTCCCCAGAGCCTTGCACCATGCCTGGTATACAAGAGGGGTTCATTAAATGCTCAGAGGATGAAAGATTCAAATGCTGCTGTCAGTGGACCTGAGAAGCACATGCTGGGAGAGCTGTCTCAGCATAAGTTAAACAATTTATTGCAACACCCATAATTCTCTACTCTGCATTGCAGGCACCTTTCTGGTCACTGTGATGGTGAGGAATGCCTTCTCAAACTTAAGTTTGGAAGTCGGAAGCATCACTGTCACAGGCAAGGAATTTCTGCAAGGGGTATAGAACTCGTGACCAGGAGTCTGGGGCATTGTACTTGCTTGGAATCCAGTGAGGAACTCTTCAAAACAAACCTCTGAATACTTACCTTGCTCTACAGATGTTAAGGGGCAGTGATATACGCAGTAACACATTCAACCATTGTTACAGAATTCTAAAACATCTGAGTTTGTATTCGTTATGTTGCTTTAAGCTCCAAGCAACACAAAGCCCAACCAAGGTGGCTTTACGTTCAAGGCTTTATTATCCCACATACTAAGAAGTTAGGAGGTAGTTCCAGGATTGGTTCAGTGACTCAGTGTCAGCAGCAAGGACCCAGGCTCACTCTGTTGTCCTGTTCTGCCATCCTCAGAGCTTCTGCTTTGTCCTTAGGCTTGCATCTCATCAACACAGCTGCTGCAGTTCCAGACATCACATATCAGCCCAGCATTATCCAGCAGCTGCACAACCCCACTTCCCTCTCTGTAGCTCTTGTTACTAGGGGGGGTGTTTTTCCCCTCGTCCCCAGCAATCTTCCCCTCAGATCATCAGCTGGGGTCATATACCCCAGCTGTAAGGGATGCTAGGAAGCAGGTATCCAGCACCTCCAGCTTTGTGGGAGAAGGTGGATTCTGGCAACCAGGAAGGAGGGTGGAGTACTGGCTGCGGGGCAGGCAACCAACAGTAGCAGTCACAGAGCTAAAAGTTCATCGCACATGTGTTTGCCAGGACTCTTTGAGTAGCAAGGGACAGAAAAGCAGTTGAAACTGGCTCAAGTCAAAGGGAAATTCTATCAACTCAGAAAAGGAAAAGGCCAGGGTTTAGGCGCAGCTGGATCCAATCACTCAGTGTCATCAGAAGTCTCTCTCTCCCCATCTCTTGGTTCTACTTAGGCTTCATTCTGATTCCCTCTTCTCAAGCAGTAGCAGCATGGCCCCAGGCCTCAATCTTTAACCCTAGAGAAAGAGCGCCTCTTTGTGGATATTTCCAGAAGTCTTGAGGTTGCCTCTACTGGTCCAAGCTTGGTTCATGTTCCCTCTAGGACCCAGTGCTGAGGCCAGCGGAAAGTGGTATTCAGTTTGGGCAGACCAGAATCACATGTCCACCTGGAACATGATGCAGGGTCAGCTTCACCCAAACCAAGGACTGAGAGTGGGGGAGGGATGGTTCCTCAGGGAAAATGTTAACTGTAAGTGCTCTTACCAAAAGAAGGGGACCCGGATGCTGGGATGGGGGGAGAAAACCATCAGATGTCCTCGCTGCTGTCCACAGCCCTCCTTTTCCACATGTGGAATTTGAGGCCCAGAGAGCTTAAATGACTTTCCAGAAGTCACTCAGCTAATTCATGGCAGGATCAGAGGCAGCAACTATTTCTCTTGATTTCTTCATTCAGGGTTACTGGACCATCTTCCTTCTTAAGATTAAGATGTCTGGCATCTTAGCTTTGCTTTGTATAATTTTATAGACCTTCAATTTCTGCAAGGGGTATAGAACTCGTGACCAGGAGTCTGGGGCATTGTACTTGCTTGGAATCCAGTGAGGAACTCTTCAAAACAAACCTCTGAATACTTAAAGTATTCAAAGTTACAGTTCTCTGAATGAGAATTCATTGGGAGAGAATTTTCTAAAGATTGGTGGTACCCTGATCTTAAAATAACGAGGTCACTGGGGCCTAGAGACTCACATGGATCTGCCAGTGCAGATAAAACACATTCCTATCTTAATCACTACACTTTAATTAGACATTAACATATTCACAGTTCAGTATTTTCAGAGCATATCCACTGCATGTACATTTTCCATTTTTTTAACTTTATATACTAATACTCTTTACAGATATATATATAGATTACAAAGCAATGGTACAGAAGCACAGCATTCAGCCCTCCTGGAGCCTTGAGAAATGGGGACTGCCTTTCTATAATGGGTGAGGAACCTAAGACTCAGAAAGAATAATTAACCTTCCAAGGTTCACATAGCCAGTAAGAGGCTAATAGAAGGACCCAGAAATGCACCATGGTGTGCTGAGGCTGGCTTCTAGCAGCTTGTCAGAGCTCGTTCTGTCCACCTCTTGCTCTACATTCACTGAGGTCAGCTTGGTAGCTTGAAATCTGCCTTAGTGGGAATACTGACGCCACAGAAAGTAGCAAACACTACAAATCAGAGTTCCCCACTCCCTCCCTCAACTGGTAATTAAACATTAACAGTGTACAGCCACATGTCTGTCTCCAAATCTTGTGTGTTATCTGCATTGGCAACTGCCTGCCTCTTTCTTAACAACAAAAGAGGTGTCTTTAGTCCAATGGTGGACATGATGGTTTGGGTTTTTACCCATTTCTATGGTCTGAACGTTTGCTAAATTTCCCTAACCCATTTCTAAGACAGGTGGATCCCCTAGGGCATCTTTTTTTTTTTTTTAAAGATTTTATTTATTTATTCATGAGAGACAGGGAGAGAGAGAGAGAGCGGCAGAGGCAGAGGGAGAAGCAGGCTCCCTGCTGAGCAGGGAGCCCGATGCGGGACTCGATCCCAGGACTCTGCGATCATGACCTGAGTCGAAAGCAGACGCTTAACCATCTGAGCCACCCAGGCGCCCTCCCCTAGGGCATCTTGAGCATACCCGTGACTCTGCCCTTTGGCAACCTTATAAATACTACCAAAGTCTGACGCCTGTTCCCATTGTGTTTATAGCTCCTTCCAGTCTACAAGAACCATCTGGAACAAATGCCAAGGAAAAGAATGTGAGTATTTGTTTTTTAAACACTTAACCTCACAAGAAAAAGATGTCTAAGCACTCTGCTCTAGTTTTGAATTTGGGTTTATTGGTGCTAATAGCCAGAATACTAGGAAGCACAGAGGTTTCTTCCATTTGAAAAGAGATCCAGAAGGAATGAAATCAAACCAAGCATGTTCTCCAACCAGAACAGTGTTATATTACAAATCAGTAATAAGATATCTGGGATATGTATATACCTTTTAGACATCTTGGAAATTAAACAGCACACTTGAAAAAAAATCAACAGTTGAAAGAAAAAATTCACAAGGAAAATTTAAAAATATTTCTGAGTGATGATAGTACAACCTATCCAAATTTGTAGGATGCAGCTAAAGCAGTGTTCAGAGGGAAATTCATAGCTGTTAATGCTTAACTTAGAAAACAGGCCCAGGTTCCTTTGTTTTTACAGCAAGACTGAGTCCTCAGCTCCTTGCTGTTGACATTGCCCATGCATGCACTTGTTCTGTAACAAAGACTGTGCATCCACAATGTCCAAGGCTTGGTGTTAGGGACTAGGGATACAAAGGTGAATAAACAGCTGTGGTCCCTGCCTTCCTGGAGCCTAGTGGGTGAAACTACCAAACAAATTAGCATCTCATTAGGACTTGTGATAAATGTCTAACTAGAAGCAACAGGGTACAGTGACAGCAGCCAAACAGGGTGGCCTAGCAAATGTGATCAGATGAGGCCTCTTGGAAGATGACATCAGGTGACATTTGAGAGGACTATGGTGGGGGCAGTATGTAGGAGATTATAGAGAGATGGACAGAGACCAGATCACATGAGGTCTTGGGTACCAAGACAGGGGTTTGGGTCTTATTCTCAGGCCATGGGAGACCACTAGGGGTTGAGTTCTGCCATGTAGCCTCCTGTTACACCAGGCTAAGCCCTCTAGGCCTAGCCGTTTATTAGGTCCTACCAGAACTTACTCCAGGAGCACACCTTATAACTGCCGATCTCTTCTCCTAGAACCCACAGGCTCACTCCTTCACAATAACTCTGTGGTCCTGTCCTCTGGGGAAGCTTGCCCTGACACCAGCTATCCGCTTTGCAGAGGTCACAGCTCTGTGCCTTCCTCTGCACCAGACATAATAGAAAGCGTCAGTAGCTTCTCTCATTTAATCCACAGCAACCCAGGAATCGAATGCTATCAAACCTTCATAGGAGCAGATGTTCTCAATCTACTGCTTCCCTTTTACACATTCTCATAATCCTCTGGGCCCCTATCTCTGTAGCAGTTAGCACTCTGTGTTTTAATGGCCTGTTTTCTTGTCCGTATTCCCTCCCAAACTTAAGGGCAAGGCCTAGGTCTCTATTCCCATATCTCTGGGCATCAAGCATGGGCCCTGTCCCAGAGCAGGCTCTGTTAACAGTTGGATGCATGGTGGACCCTTAGCACTGAGCCCACATTCAGACTAAAGTTACTTACCCTGTGATTCATCCCCAGAGGGCAGCCAGGTGGATCATACAGGGTCTGTTTCCATTCTACGTCCTATGCTGTGGCTACCCTTGGCACAGATTGCTGTGGGTGGCAGGTGGGGTACCAAGTGGAGGTGGAGGGGCATCTCACCAACTAGTTGCTTTTTCTGCAGAGAGAGAAAGGGAATGTGCAGGTGTACGTGGAACCTGGTCAGTATGTGAATCCTTTCACGACTGTGACTCTGGGCTGGCCAGACAGTGACAAGGATTTACACTTCCAGTGGTCATGTGGTAGGTGGCTGCAGAGCTCTGGAACTATCCTAGCTCACCACAAAGTAATGGATAGAGGTCAGGTTTGCTGTTTTTTAACCTTCACACAGGCATTACTTATGCCTGCCATTTTGTGCACCTTGCATGTGCCAGAGATTGAGAATTCCATGGAAATGGGAGGGTCGGGGGAAGCAATGGCAAATCAAGGCAGAGGTAGCCCTGAAGGCAGGCAACAAGGAGATGCATTATCTGTAAAGAATCTGAGAATAGTAATTGATCCTAAAAGTCAATCTGCTTTATTTTCACCACAAACAACTTCAGTGATAAAATAAAAACAACTCCTCCCTGCTGGGTGGATCCCTCCTTTCACTTCCCTGTGCTTCATATGTCACTGGGAAGAGAGTCTAGAAGTGAGGAGGCATTTTCAGACAAACCAAGAGAGAATCACCAGTACCCATTATTTAGAAACGGTTGTCCTCCTTTCTGTAGGGATATATCCTAGCTAGGCAGACATTCTTTTGGAAATGAATGCCATCCCTACTGTACATATTATTTTTATTAGCTATTTTTTCTTTGAACAATATATCCTGCATATTTTAATGCCATGATATCTTCTCCATCTTAATTTCATAATAAGTACATAATAGCCTGTTTAGCTGATATATGATTGTTTATTTACTGGTGTCCTATTTTTGGACATTTAGGTTGTTTTGAATTATTTGCCCTTATAAACAATGTTGTAACGAACATCCTTGTAGTTCTATCTTTATTTGCCTCTGTGGTAACTTTCAGAAATAAGTTTTTTTTTTTTTTTAATATTTTTTTTTTAAAGATTTTATTTATTTATTCATGAGAGACAGAGAGAGAGAGAGAGGCAGAGGGAGAAGCAGGCTCCCAAGGAGCAGGAAGCCCGATGCGGGACTCGATCCCAGGACCCTGAGATCATGACCTGAGCCGAAGGCAGACGCTTAACCATCTGAGCCACCCAGGCGCCCCAGAAATAAGTTTTGAGAAAATAAATAAATTTCAAGAAATGGAATAGCTGGGTCAAAAGTCATGGAAAATTTGAAGCCTTTCAATATTCATTGGTAAGTGCTCAGGACATCCTTTTGAATGTTAATTCTCATTATCAGAATTCATAAAGGATGCACGTATACAGTTTGGGTGGTTGAGCTGATGGCCCAACCCTAGATCATGTCCTGTGAATGACTACTATACTGGGGGGGCGGAGGAAGCAAGGTGATTGATGGATAAACATCGATCAACAGAGATGAAGGGCAAAGGATACAGGGACTTACCAAGCTGGTATCATAAAGCTGGAGATGACATGCAGCCTCTCAGATGGAGATACAGCCCCCAGGGCGCCAGTGTACCCAAAGGGACATACAGCTGAGGACAATTGCTTCCAAGTGGAGTGAGAGTTGCACCAGGGATAAGAAACTGCCCTGGATGCTTTCCCAAGCAGAGAGGTCTATCCTCCTGGCCTCTCTTCTGTTATATGCCTGCCCGTTCATTCATCAGTGCAAGTGGCTGGTGCAAACAAAAGAAGCTGACATACCCTGCAGGTCTGCTTGGAGTCAGGGTGAAGCGCTGCTCATTTCCCTAGAAGCATCCTTCCGCAGCACCATTCCTGCACCCTGCAAGTGAGAGTGTTTTTAAAAACCAAACTCTCTCTTTGGAGCTGCTTTTCTTATCAATATATGACTTTTTTCTTCTAAAAATCCCAAACCAGAAGGGTCCCTGGATGTATAACAGCGTTTGCCCCCCTCTCTCAGGACATTGCTGGGCCCATTGGAGCTACTGTGTTGAGAGGCAGCTGCTCTGCACAGACCAAAGGGAGCTGGTGCTTCCTCCGTCCCGCCTGCCACCGCCCAACTCCGCCATCACCCTGCACCTGGCCACCTGGAGAGGCAGGGAGCTGGAGAACCGGGAGGAGAAGTGCCTCTATGTGTCTGCCCCCCTGGAACTCAAGCCTCGAGTCAGGTGGGGGCGAGAGAGCAAACTCCTATTGTGTTGCCATCCTTTCAGCCACCGTTTACTGAAGAGCCAGCTCCGGCTGGCACTGACGTAGGGGCAGGTCTTACAGGGGTGGTCCAAGAGCCCCGGTCACAGTTCTCACGGGGAGTGCTCCCTGGTGGTCAGCAATTATTTGCCCCAACGAATGCAGGGAGATAGTGCACCCCGATGACAAGTTCCCAGACTCGGGACCAGGGAAGGCTTCCCTCAGGAGAGATGTGAAGAAGGAAGAAGAACCAGCTTGGCAGGAAAAGGGGGCTGGAGAGGAAACTGGATGGCAAAGGGAGAGAGCATAGAATAAGCTGGAAGTGAAGGAGACTGGTGTGGCTCAAGTATGGAAGGAGAGAGAGGGGCAAGAAGAAACTGGGAGAAAAGGCGGGGCCTGGCTCTGGTGGAACCTTGTGGGTTATGTCACAGACATGATTTGAAGAGTTCTGGAAAGTCACCCAAGAGTTGCAAGCAGGCTGGGGACATGATTATGTCTTACTTCAAAATGCTGTGGTAGCAGGGTGGAGAGCAGGTTGGAGGAGGGCAAGACAGGGCTCCAGGAGATTGCTTGAGTTCTTGCAGGAGTCAAGGTGAAAGTTCAAGGTAGCCTGGTCTATCACCTGGGTCCCAACAAGAAGTAGATGTCTCCCTCAAACTGGGAATTGATGAGAGTTGGACAAAGGGCCTATTTACAGATGTGGGCAAACAAAGGGATAACAGTGCAGGACTACAATAGGAGGAAGCCACTCTTCTTCTTAGGACTGCAGAAGGACGGAGTGGGGGATGGCGTTGCTGGAACCCCCCAGGAGCTGTGGTCTTGGTTAGAGGAACACAGTCACTGCCAACTGCTGCCCACCTGCTAAGGAGCAGGGACAGTGGTGAATAAATACCCACCTCCCTCCCTCACCCTCTGATTCCCCAGCCAATGCCTCCCATTGCTGGGCCCAACCAGAAGCCAGAGGGCACAGGAACTCAGGTGACCCAGTCTATGGAGTTTAGTCTCCTAGTGCCCAGAGCCACAAAGAGTTGTTGGAGAATGTCTGGTACACCTGTGCTAGGACAGACATGAAGACAGAAGTAGGGAGATTGAGAGCTGCTAAGGACTTAAAACTGAAAGGTCCTGCGGATGGGCTAGACACACGGCAGGTACCAGAGTGATCTCTCACTGGCTCTAGGGAGGGAGTGGGATGCTAGAGAGAAGACCCAGGATCTGAATGTAGATGTGCTGGTGCGTGTCCCCTTCTCCCACTCAGGAGTCGTGTCACCTGGTACGAATCACATTGGCTCCCTGAGCCTGGTTTGCTTGTCTGTGATAGGGGATTCTAATATGTTGCTCCTAGGGTTGTGGTAAGCACTGGATAAGCGAATAATGATGCAAATTATTTATAACCTGTGGCATGCAGGCAATAAAACCATAGCATTCCTTTATTATTGCTAGAGCCAGAAGGACTCATGAAAATATTGTCTGCTCTTATCCCCCGCACTTTGCAGGGGAAAATGAGGCTCAGAGAGTTTAAGTGACTCATGCAAGGTGACCATTCTTACAAGGCAGGGACAGGATCCGAGGACCCTGGGCTTCATGCACTTTCCAAACCATTGTCTTTCATCGGGAATGAAGTGGGAATTCGGTCAGGCACAAATCACTCCATCTCCATGACCAACACTATGTCCTGGTTTTGGTTGGGGCATGGGTTGCTTTTATTCCATCTTTCACTTGAAAAAAGGCCCTCTGCCACCTTTGCAAAGGACCTGAGAAGAACCAGACAAAAGACCAGGCCACGAGGCCTGAGCGAGCTTCCGCACTCCTTTCTGTCTCCCTCTCAGCTGTGAGAACTGCAGACCAGCGAATGCCAGTGAAGATGTCATGCTCAGAGTCACTGTGGGGGATGACTCCTCAGTGGCCATGTTCAACTGGTATTTAGAGGACACCTCTCTGGAGAAGGTGAGGACACTGGCAGTCACTCCCACTTCGACTGACCAGACCCTGGGTCACATGCCCAGGACTGAGCCAGAGCCCACAGGGTGAGGGGGCGGGGTGGTGGTGTTCCCAGAGAAAAACCAGGGCATTGGTCAGAAGGGAGAACGGATGCAAGGGAGCAGAAGCAATGGGGAAACATCACAGCAGATGCTGCGGGTGCCCCAGCCCAGTCCCTCTTCCCAGGCTGATGCACCCATCCCAGCCGCTGTGGAGTGACTGCCGGCCAGTAACCAATGGAGGTGGGGGTCTAATGGCCCAGCTCCCCTGCCTCTGAGTAAGAGAACTTCCGTGGTGCAGCTCACACTCCCTGTGGGATCAGGCTGAGGCTGACTGGACACCTCCTGAAACCACTTCTCTGCCCTACTCTGCTTCCCTCTCCACTCTGGGTTTCCCAAGAGCCCTCCCTCAGTAAATGACCTGCACATGAATCCTCGTCTCAGGCTCTTCTTCAAGGGAACCTGATCTCAGATAAACACCTACACCAAGCTGGAAATTGGGTATTTGGGCTGACTCGGGGAAGCAGGTGGTGTCTTTGCAGCAGAGACAGATCTGGAAGGCCTCCTAGGGGTGAGAAGCCACTGCCCTGCTGAGGTCCAGCAGCCTGGCTGAAGCCTCAGGGGCTCTGGTTGGTGCTCTCTTTCAGGCTGAGCCTCTCCCGGCTGCCTGCAGATTCCAGGAATTTTGGCTGAGTGCTTTAATCCTCCTTCAGAGCAACACCTCCATGCTGTGGTTGAACAGCTCCTTCCGGCAGACCTGGGGCCAGGCCATCCGGATCAGAGCCACAGGTGTGGAGGCCTCCCCTAAGTCTCTTGTCACGGGTCCCGTCTGCCGCAGAAAGTGAACCAAGACAAACCCAGAAGCCCTGAAATGTGGGACTTCAGTGCAGGGTCAGGGGCCAGACGCAGGCTCTGGTGTTAATCCCATCACTAGCACTTAAACTCTCTGGGCCTCAGTTTCCTCAATTCCTCTGAATTGCATTATGCAGGGTGGATGAGACATATTATTCTGGGGTGGTGCAGCCTGCATGTCCTGCCAGGAAGATTCTCACTTTAAACAAGCCCAGTGCGGTGGGAAATGTAGACTCTCAAAAAGACAAACAATGGATGATTACTCTTTTCTGGATGGATTCATTTGATTCAGTTTTTCTCAAAATGGCCCATAGGCCTCCCACACTGGGACAACCTGGGGTACTAGTTTAAAATGAACACTCCCAGACTTGCCCCAAACTTTCTGGATTAGGTCTACACTAATCATTTTTAATTGGTTAAAATTCTCTTTATGCCCAGCTCTTCCAGGTACATACTCTTTTTGAAATACCAGGCTGTGTGGGATGCTGGTGCAGGTGGAGGCCTGGAAAGAGCAAGGCCTTGGGCAGGATCAGCCTGTTTCTAGATTCTGGCCATGGACCTTCTGAGCTTGGTGATCTTGAGCAAGTCATTTTGTTTCCCAGTAGACTTCCTCCTCACCAAAGCTTCAAGGAAGCTACTAATATTAGCCCTGTTTTACAGATGAAGGACTGACTCTTAAAATGTGAGGCCCCAGGATACCCTGCAACAGGGGGAGCTGTTAGATATGCAGATTTCTGGGCCCCACCCCAGAACCTCCAGAGAGGTCTGAGGCTCGGGGTCAGAACATGGGCCTGGGAATCTGCATGCTTAACAAGCTCCCAGGGCAATCCCGAAGCATGGTACTTTGTGTGACCCACAGAGCCCCTCAAGCACCCTGTCTTCACTCCCCAGCAGTGACCGGCATGCCTATGGGGAGGACACCTAAGTGATCAGCTCTCTGCCTGCCCCTGAGGTGCCCATCTGCACCATCACCCCGGAGGAGGGTACCATTCTGACGAGCTTCACCATCTTCTGCAACACATCCTCTGCCCTGGGCCCCCTGGAGTACTGCTTCTGTCTGGAGTCAGGTACCGGCCCAGGGCTATTGCTCTCCCTCAGCTGCTAGGCTCCATTTCTCTCAGAACAGGGACCCCTCTGTGAGAGATGCAAAAAGTATGTTCCATGTGTGAGAGAGGTTTGCAGAATGAAGAACCCCCTACACCTTAACCCCAGCCCCAGGCACACTGACCCAGCCACATCCCTGCAGGAGGGGGACGCTCTTCAGATCAATGAGCCTGGTAAGGCCTTTGTACAGGATGTGACTTGAATGAACTTGGATATGTTTTGAGCTAATTTTTAAGATCTCCTCCACCCCCCTTCCTCTTCCTCCTTCTCCTTTTTGTAATTTGGTTTACTACCTTGAATTTTTTTTAAGCCTGTAAAGAGAGAAAATTTTTTTTGAATTTTTTATGGATTCCAGTAAAATTATTCCAAAGTCCTAGCAGCATGTGATTACCTAGAGAGGCCAGTGGATCAGTATAGATGGCTGTCTTCTCTCTGAAAGCATGGAGTCCCTGAGTGCCTGCCATGCCTTCATGAGCTGTGGCTTTTGTGTCCTTGTCATCAGGCTCTACCTCGGTGGCTTTCCAGTCTCCCTGGAGATGCCCCCCTAACTGTTCAGTTTCCATTTACCAGGTTCCTGTCTACACTGTGGCCCTGAGCCTGCCCTCCTGTCAGTTTATCTGCCACTTGGAAAAGTAAACAATGACTTCATGCTGACAGTGGTCATTTCTGTCTCCAATCTCTCAGGGGACAAACAGCAGGCCCATGCAGTGGTGAAGGTGGGTGGTGGCAGCCTTTTGTTTCTTTGCTGAGAAAACTTGCTGACCCAACTGAACCTCACCAAGTGGGTGACTGGGTTGAAGGGAGCCAAGGGCATGACCAGATGAGTCGCTGATTCATTCATTCCTTCAACTAGTATTTTCAGAGCACCTGTTATGTGCCAGGCCCCGGGGACACAGCTGTGAACAAAACAGACATGGTCTCTATCTTTGCAGATCCTTCATCTCAGTGGACAGAATAGGAGTAGGGCCCTGGAGTCTTGGAGCAGGAGGTCCCAGGGATGAGATAGACCAGTGCCATCAGAGTCTAGAGGAAGGAGGACCAAAATCAGCCATCGGGGCTACAAGGCTGAGGCTGGATAAAATCAGGGTAAATTTGAAGGGTGAGAGACCAGGTGGAGCAGGAAGGGGGCTCGATACGGAGGGTGGTGAGGATAGAGCAGCAACTGGCCCAAGGCTTGCTTTCAGTGGCCTTTGGCTGCCTGCTACAAGTGGGCCCGGCTGCCCTCAGCCTCAAGAGAGACCCCACACCAGGTGCAAAGCCTTCCAGCCTTGCTCTGGTTTGCCTTGTGAGACTGACTTCAGGCTCCAGGTTTGGGAACAAGAACTGGTGAGCTGAGGTCTTCCGTGCACTGAGCATGCTTCTGGTTTCCCTATTAGGTGGGACTTGGAGACACCCATGTTGACAACGTGGCATTCCAGGCTGCAGTGTTGGAGAATATCACTGCCACTCTGCAAGGCGAGCGGGACCCTGAGCGGCTCTTCCAGCTGTCCAGAGCCGTGTCATCCATGCTGGACCAGGAGTGCCAGGAGCAGGGCTGCAGGGGGCTGCTGAACATGGACGTCAGACAGAAGGTGCTCAAGAGGGGGCCCTTTCATGCCGTCCAGTGGGGCCCCGGGGTCTGTACACAGCCGTTCAGGGTGCGGAGTGGAATTCACAGAGCTGGGAAGCCTCGGTATCTGCTGAGCTGTTGACATCAGCTCCCTCTCTGGTCCTTTCTTGGTAAGTGACCTAAAATGAGGGAAACCTGCTTTCCCTGCTCTGCCTCATGGAGTCAAAGGCTTCTATGGCAGGAAGGAATTTAAGAGTATCACTCCAGGCCTTCCTGTCAAAGATGACAAAACCGAGGCCAGAGGAGAAAAGTGGCCTGGCCTCACTCATATAGTTAATGGTTTGGCGTTAGACCCTGGATGTCATCCCACCTCTGTCACTTGCCATCTGTACTGTCACAGGCTGGTGAATGAACTTCTCTAAGCCTCCGGTTCCCCATCTGGAAAATGGGGATAATAAATAGTATTTTTCCTCATAAGGTTAGGTCAAACCATTTGAAATTACCAACATTCAACCAGTTTTAATCCAGACAGTGGCCATCTCATGTGTTACAGCCTGACATGATAAACAACTATTGCAGAGCGTATGACTACTTCCACTCCTGGTACCTGCTCTATGAATATGTGTGGGTGCAGGTACACGCATGTGCACACACACACACACACAGCATCACATACATCTGCTGGGCATGGAGAAGAAAAGAAATTCTTCTCTGGTCCTGTGAAGGGTTTGCATGAAAGTACTTAGCATGGTGCAGGACATGTGGTAAGTACTTAGTACAAAGAAGTGGTGGTTGTCATAGTAATTACTTACAGACAAATAACTAACACTTATTGAGCGCCTACAATGTGCTGCCAGCCCCAAGAGCTTCAGGGATATGTAATTCTCATTAAAACCGTACAAGGTAAATGGTGAGATCCCCATCTATGTTACAGAAGAGGAAACAGTGTAGGAGAATTTTAAAAGTTTGCCCAGGCCCACATTTCTAAGGCAGCGGTGAAGATGGGGTTCCAACCCAGACTGGCTTTTCCCCCATCCACCTCCTGCCCTCCTAAGCCTCTCATCCCTGCCCTTGTTTCACATTAGCCCCTCTCCCCTGTTTCTCAGTCTTGGTTGCATTCACTCTGAACATTACCTATAGCAGACTTCCATTTGGATGTCCTGTGGTCTCTGAGCACACAGACTATGCAGCCTGACCCAAGGTCTCCTCATGAAATAATGGGGTCCTGGCAGGAGACAGGCGTAAAACTCTAATGGAAAGACTGAGAAGAATTTAAGAAGGGCTCTGTTGATAAAAGCTGGGGCTCAGCCTGAAGTGACCAGAATCTGGAGAGGGCAGCTGCATGGAAGGGGTTGCCCGGTGGCAGCGATGGCTTCTGAAGAATGAGGCAGTTGACCCACCTGGCAGGCAGGCACCAGGAGAGTAACTTCTAGCTCTTTTTCCTCCTGCCCTCTTATCTCCCGCTGAATGAGTCCACAGGCCAGAGAGGCGGGAGCTAGTGGCATCTCCATGGAAGCTGCCTCCGGGACAGCAACAAACGAGGGAGAGAAGATCTGCAGAGGCAAACACGATTCTCCTACCAGAACATTCCGATGACAGTCCCTCAAATACTGGCCCATCCTCTCCGCCATCCAAGCCAGAGCCTGGATGCCCTCTGAGCTAATAGCAGACTTGCCCAAACTCTGCAGCTGTCAAACAGGTAGGCTGAGTAAGCTGTGAGGAGCAGGCCGAGAGAGGGGGACTGTTCACTCGGATCTGTGCTGTGCCAAATGGTTGCCACTCGCCATATCTAGGTACTTACATCTAAATTAAATGCATTAAAATGAAATAAAAGTTTAAAATTCTGTTCTCCAGTTGCAGTGGCCACATTTCATGGGCTCAATAGTCACATTTGGTGAGCGGACAGTGCAGAGATAGGGCCCTTCCATCAATGTGGAAAGTTCTCCTGGACAGTCCTGAAATTATATTCTTAGTTCTCTGCAGCTGCCAAGGCCAGCCTCCAGTCAGCCCCTTTTTAGGGCTCTGTGGCTTAGAAATCACAGTCCCCAGAAACCTCTACGCTCCTCTCCGTCTTCAAAGCTAGCAGCTCAGCATCTTCAGATCCTTCCCCCATTCCTTCTTCCTCCCTCTAATGCCTCCTTTCTCCCCTCCCCAAACTTCCCCTCCTCACTTCCTTTCCCTTCCTCCTCCAGCCTCTTCTTCACCTCTGCCTCCATCCATACATCTTCCTTGACTCTGACCATCCTACCTCCCTCTTACAAAGACCCCTGTGGTTACATTGGTCCCACCTGGTTCATCCAGATCCACTCCCATCTCAGAACCCTTAATTAAAATTCCAAAACAGGGGCACCTGGCTGGCTCAGTCGGACGAGCATGCGACTCTTGATTCAGGGTCGTGAGTTCAAGCCCCACGTTTGGGGGTAGCGTACATAAAACAAAACTAAACAAAACAAAAACAAAAAAACCCTCCAAAAACAATTTTGCTAAGGTCCCTTTTACCATGTGAGGTGACATATTGACATGTTTCAGGGATTAGGATGTGGACATCTTTGGGAGGTCATTACTCTGTCCACCACACATCCTACGAGGCAAACAGAGGTCTATGGGCTTTGGAAAACCCCAGATGAGCCTGGTCACTTGCTCTGACTCCAGATCTTTCTGAAATGGTTTCATCAAGCCACTGGAATTACATTTCCTCTCCTCATCTTCCTCCCTCTGCATCAAGGTCAGAGAGCATGCGCAGGGGTCACTGTCTGCGGTCACTCCCACCCTGGGGGACATACAGCCCAGGTGCTGAGAGAGGTGACCCACCCCAATGAGGAGCTCATGCCCATGGCCCAGGTAAGTGAGGCCCACCTGCTGTCCCAGGCCAAGCCATGGGACACACACCTCTGCAGTGGGTAACTGACAACTCACCCCAGGTCGAAGGTCCCTCAGTCACAGGGCCAGCAAGGCTTCCACCATCTCATTTCTAAGGGTCCTGCATGTGTGGTGCCAAGAGAGAAAAGATGTCCTCCTGCAGCTCCTGTGTCTCATTCTGGGTGTCATAGCCTATGTGCTCACAAACCTCACTCCCCCACCTGCCAGTGGCACCTCAAGGGAGTAGCTGACTCTAATCACTGAGTGACATTCAAGTGTGTGCCCAGATGCTGCTGCTAACCTACCCACGTCCCCGACTTCATGCATACCCTGTTCCCCAGTACGTATCAGACTGATGTCCAGCTGCCAGCTTGTGCCTTCCTTTCTTCTTTGACCCCCGCCTCACCAGCCACTCTGCCGGCCCACATCTTAACCCTTTCCTCAGGCTCTGCTTCTTGGAGGACTCAAATTAAATCACCATGCTCTCAGTGTTATGGTAGCTAAAGGTTAAAAAAAAAGAAGCCCTAAGTCAGTAAGAGGGGAGACCTACCCTGCCCCTCACATTCTCCAGCCTGAAGCCAAAAAGGCTGACCTTTATTTCTGGGGCCACGATGCTGTTAACATGACACTTGCCATTGACACACCCATTTGCCCCTCCATCCACTCCCCATGCATACATCTATTCAGCACCTGTGTACATCCATCCGTCCACCCTTCCATTTACTTGTCCATGCATGAATTTAGTCATTCACTCAACAAATGCTTCCTGGATGCCTAGCATATACAAGTATTGTGAACAAACTGTGCATCAATAATTCAGCAAGTCACACAGACATAGTCTCTGCCCTCACGGCACTTTCAGACTACTGGGGCAGCAAGACTACACAAAAAATGTCACAAATAGAGACATAATTACAAAACTGGAATAAGTGTCTTGTCCATCCATCCATCTATCTACCCATCCACCACCCATACACCCATCCACCCATCCACCCACCCACCCATCCATCCATCCCCCCAGTTAGTGAATGTTTACTGCTATGGGCTAGGCATTGTGCAAGGCACTCTGGAAAGACCCAGAGATGGATGAGGCTACTCTCCTGAAGGAACTTAGCCCATTGCAGGGAAGGAAAACCTGACCTCAAGTCAGTGATACAGGCAGCCTGTGCAATGGGCCCAGATTTCCCCTACTTTGTCTCCCCAGCTTGCTCACCTCGATTGCAGCCCTTGTCCTTTAAATGGTGCAGGGGATGGTCTATCAGGCAGGGACTCATGCTGCCTTTCCTTCCCCTTTGGGTGAACCCAGCGGGAGGCCACCTGGGCTCTGCAGCATGCCAGTGAAGCCCTGTTGGCAGTGAGTTCCAAGGCCCATCCTGAAGACCAGGGGCGCCAGGCGGCCACCAAGGACCTGTTTCAGGCTGTGAGCAGTACGCTAGAAGCTTCCCTGAGGGAGGGACCAGAAGATCCTGCAGAGGCCAAGGGCAGTCTCAGCCCAGATGCAGACCACATGCCCACATGCTACCCAGCTACCACATGCCCAGCTCACACAAGCCTTTCTAGATGGATCTTTCTCCTCATCTTGCAGAGAAGGAAACTGAGGCACAGAGGTTAAAGTCCTCTCTGGGGAGCTGGAAGAATAGTTACAGAGACCAGAGCTTCTGGGAGGCAGAGCAAAGGCTTGGGAGTGAGGAAGCCTGACTTCCAATCCTGCCTCTGTCGCTTTCAAACCTTGAGACTTGGGCAGGGTACATAACTTCCCTCAGTCTCACCCCTTATCTGTAAATCGAGGCATTCCGCCTCATCCCAGATAAGCCACCAACTGGAGAGATTACATATCCACCCCACAGAGAACGTTTTAGAAGAGAGGCAGTCCCTAGAGTGAGAACAGATGAGGCACAGTCTCGTGCAGCCCCAGCACCCTGACAGGGCACAAGGGAAAGGGCCTCCTAGGATGGCATCATGATGGAGCGGAAAACCCATTTCTTGCTGCTCCATAGTCCTTTAGCATGTGGGGAACACACACACACACACAGTCACACTCAAACACATACCCATGCACTCACACACACCCACAGACACTAACACATTCACTCCCACTCACACACACTTACAAGCATTCACTTATACTCTCACACATCTCTTGAAGCACAGTCTTGCCCACACTCACAGAGATGCACATTTACACTCATATCTTCACACATGGCCACAGTCACACACACTCACATAGACTCTCACGTATGGTTATAGTTACAAACAAAAGCACATACACTCATTTATGTTCGGACAGTTATACTCACACATACCCTCAAACCCACATTGACATTCTGACACACA